>NC_061116.1:74921440-75136945 GCF_002878395.1 Capsicum annuum
AAGCCTTTAGACAATACACAGAGTTTAACTAAGGTCGGGACAAACCCCGCCATATAACTAACTTCTATACAATACCAAAAGTGACTGGATATGACATGAAAAGCCCCGAAGCAAACTGGAGCTCACCAAAAGCAGCTGGATATCCTGGCTCCTACTTGTGTGGTGTATGAGCTGAGGTACCTGTCCCTGCAACATAAAATGTAGGTCCCCTGTGGGGGACGTCATCATGAAATATGTACTGAGTATCTAAAGCTGTAGATAATTACATATGATATAGAAGCTCAATAGAAATTAGAAACAAGTGAATAAATCGTAATAGGAGTGAACCACACTTACTAGAACTTGTGATAACCTGTACATTGTATTTATTCAATCACTTTACCTTCGTTCTTATCATTATTCTAATCATTACTGTACTGTACTGTGACCATTAGGCTGCCTCCAGTACATATCAACTGGGATCGACCCATGATGGGCTTATTACCTTGGGATACAACCCATAAACACATAAATAAGGATCGACCCATGATAGGCTTATGCCCCTGGGATACCACCCGATAAGAGAGAACTTCCATCACTTAGTTCAATTAATCTTTGAGATTGTTATTTCGGTCACCACCGTATTTTTGATACTTTGAAATAACGATACATCAATAAGAGATATATAAATAGACCATCAATGCAATAACAATGAAGTAAGAACTCATTGGCACATCAATGAAGTATTTTGAAGTCATCAATACCATAACAATGAAGTAGGAACTTATTGGTACATCAATGAAACGTATTGGAGTCATTAATAGCACATGGATCTTGTTTGAGTAATCGGATACCTTCTAACATTCATTAGTGCAATAAACATGAAAGATTTGGAAGACAAGTAAGTATTGAAATATCTTGACATCTTGTAGGGTGGAAACAAGTTCACGTAGGACATCATACAAAACCATTATGGATCACATGTTATTGAATAACTGTCGAAACTCTCTTAATAGAACAATTGTTCACTTTCAGGCCAAAGATATGGTATAGAGTATGCTTTACATACTTGACTGTCAACCTTCAATACTAGTCCCATATGGATTTCCTGTCTTTTCGGATTACTTATCTACAATGAACATATATAGCAATCTAGTATTAGCGGCCAAACATCACAATTCAATTATTTGAATTCACCAAACTAGTGGTTAAGTAGTAAGCCTTAATTACACCATAAAGGGTGTCACTTTAACCCTCTTATACTCCAATTACATTCACATGCCATGCATATTCATACAACATCCTCCAATATCAAGTTTGGATTCATTTATCCTTACAACCAATCCATTAAACCAAATTGAGCCATAGACATAAATAATCATCAATTCAATAGTATATCACCATATCCACCTTCTATAACTCAATTACCATATCCACCTTCCACAATTTAATACAATCAAACCATGCAAAATAGTCCATAACCCTATTTTTATCACCTTTTAATAACAACCAATACATATAATCCTCTATCACACATATACATATGGAAAAGAACAAAGCCAAACAATATTCATACCTTAGAATTCACCTCTTGATTACGCAATCCTGTTTGCATAAATAATAGGTGCTGTTCGAAGATCTCGAGAAGACAAACGCAGTTATCGGATTACTTTGAAATTTCTACGATTGAATCAAAAGTAATTTAATGGTCAAATTTGGATAGGATTTGTTCTTTCTCAATGATTGATGATGAAAATGAGTTTTTGAACTCATATACATGTATATATACACATATTCCCATCCATAATATAATAAGAAATGACCTAAATGCCTTTAAAATTTAAATAATGTCAAGTCTGTCCTTTGGTGGATTGTTTTGATAAGCTACAGTAGATCAACCATAACTCTTTTCTCTGATATCGTATTTGGGTGAAATAGGTATCTTTGGAAGGATAATTCAAAGGTATTTCATTTCATATAAAGTAGGCCACCCAGTTCATCTTGTACAAGGAGTTATGGTCGTTTGAAGTTGACCCTAAAAATCTATTTTGATAGGCTGAAGTAAAACGAGTATAACTCCTTACTCAAATATTGGATTTGGATGAAAAGAATTGCATTGGAAAGAAGAATCAAAGATCTTTCTTTCATAGGCAGCAGCACTCCCAGTTCATTATATTAAAGGAGGTTAAAATCGTTCAAAGTTGACCCAAAAATTCGGCTGGCCTCAGTAGTTTGTGTGCAGGAAATTTTCCTGAACATTTACTATTCCCAAATAACCCGGCCACCGTTTTATAGTTTCGAACGTGCTCGAATATTTCCGAAATCTATCCATTTTTGGAAATCTTTATATCATTGGAAAGGTTATTCAATAAACTTCACATGGAACCATCGACGGCCAAATTCCGGTATAAATAAAATAAAAAAATTAATTCCATATAAATAAGACCAATACACGTACTTTAATGCGCCAATACACGTACTTGAATACGGGGTGTTACATCCTTCCCCCTTTATGAAATTCGTCCTCGAATGTTAGCGTAGTTATTTAACTGAAACAATTTCAAGTCCATCATTGACATTCACATCATCACATAAGTACTATGCATATATATAAAAAAAACTTACTTGTTAATCTTCTAACTCCGTTTCTTGAACTTCCTCTTCATCTTTGAATAAATGAGGGTACTTAGATTTCATTGTTTCATCAGCTTCCCATGTAATCTCTTCCCTTTGATGATTTCTCCAACGTACTTTCACAGATGCTATATCTTTATTTCTCATCTTCTTAACTTGGCGATCTAGAATAGCAATAGGCACTTCCTCATAGGTAAGATCTTCTGCAACTTGCACATCCTCAGTAGAAGTGATATGTTATGGATCTCCGATGCACTTTTAAAGCATTGACAGATGAAATACCAGATGTACTGATGAGAGCTCTTGGGGTAGCTCTAATTCATATGCAACATGTCCAAACCTTTGAGTGATCTTATACGGACCTATATAACGTGGACTCAACTTCCCTTTCTTGCCAAATCTCATTACCCCTTTTATTGGTGATACCTTCAAAAATACCCAATCACCTATAGAAAACTCTAGCCCTCTCCTTTTACTATCCACATATGACTTGTGTCAACTTTGGGCTATTTTCAGTCGTTGCTGAATTACTTTAACCTTCTCTATGGCTTGATAAACAAGATCCGGTCCGAACAAAAGAGTTTCACCCACTTCGAACCATCCAATAGGTGATCTACACTTCCTTCCATATAAAGCTTCATATGGTGCCATTTTGATACTTGAATGATAGCTATCATTGTAGGCAAACTCAATAAGAGGTAAATGATCATCCCAGTTGCCCTTAAAATCTATTACACAAGCTCGTAGCATATCTTCTAGTGTTTGGATGGTACGTTCTACTTGTCCATCTGTTTGAGGGTGAAAAGCTGTACTCAACTTTATTTGTGTTCCCAAACACCTATGAAAAGACTTCCAAAAGTTTGTGGTAAATTGGGTTTCTCGATCTAATAAAATAGAGATTGGCACTCCATGTAATCGGACTATCTCTTTAATGTATAGCTTCGTATACTCTTCAACTGTGTAAGTGGTCCTAACTGGTAGAAAATGTGCGGATTTGGTAAGCCTATCAACAATCACCCATATAGAATCAAACTTTCGAGATGTACAAGGCAAACCAATAACATAATCCATGTTGATCATGTCCCACTTCCAGCTTGGAAGATCAATGCATTGCATATAACCTCTGGGTTTTTGGTTCTCAACTTTAACTCTTTGAAAATTTTGACATTCAGCTACAAATTCTGCAATGCTCTTCTTCATGTCATTCCACCAATACATATCTTTCAAATCTTGATACATTTTGGTTGATCCTGGATGAATGGAATATCTTGAATAATGTGCCTCTGTCACAATCTTCTTTCTTAGCCCGTCTACGTTCAGCACACACAATCGGTTTTGGCACTGAAGTACTCCTTCTCGTGTAAGCTCAAATACCTTGGTCGCACCACTCTGAACGTTCTCCTAAGCTGTAATAAAATAGGATCTGCATATTGCTTCTCTTTCACTTCAGCTACTAATGAAGATTCCACAGCATTATGTACGATAAGCTCTTTATCCGGAGTTTCAAGAAGAAGAACTCCCAAACTAGCTAACTGGTGAAGATCTTTAATCATACCTTGCCTTTCTATAGGTGCCACCATAGCCTTATGACTTAACGCATCAGCTACCACATTTGCTTTCCCTGGATGGTACAAAATATCAACATTGTAGTCCTTTAATAGTTCAAGCAATTTCCGCTGCCTTAAATTTAGATCCTTCTGATTAAAAATATATTGCAAGCTCTTATGGTCAGTATATATATCAACATGAACCCCATATAAGTAGTGGTGCCATATCTTTAAAGCAAAAATAACTGCTGCCAGCTCAAGATCGTGTGTAGGATAATTTTTCTCATTTGGCCACAATTGTCTAGAAGCATATGCTACTACCTTACCATGCTGCATTAATACACATCATAAACCAATTCTAGAAGCATCACAATACACTGTATACCCTTCGGTGCCTTTTAGAAATACCAACACGGGTGTAGAAATCAACTTGTTCTTTAAATCTTGAAAACTCTTCTCACAGGCATCATTCCATTGGAATTTGGATGCTTTATGGGTTAGCTTGGTTAAGGGTACTAAAATGGAAGAAAAGCCTTTAACAAACCTTCTATAATAACCGGCCAACCCAAGAAAACTACGAATCTCCATAGGCGTTGTGGGCCTTGGCCAGTTCTTCACAGCTTCTATCTTTTGAGCATCAACCTTTATCCCTTCACTAGATATAATATGACCCAAAAATGCCACTGACTTTAAACAAAACTCACAATCATGAAGAGTCTGCAATGCCTGTCATAAGTGATTGTCATGGTCCTCTTCTGATTTAGAATAAACTAGAATATCATCTATAAAAACTATCACAAATACACCCAGGAATGGCTTAAACACCCTATTCATCAAATCCATAAAATCTTCGGGTGTATTTGTTAGCCCAAATGATATAACTAGAAACTCATAATGACCATACCGTGTTCGGAAAGCTGTCTTGGGTATATCCTTCTCTTTGACCCTCACTTGGTGGTAACCTGACCTCAAATCAATTTTAGAAAAGCACTTGGCACCCTGTAAACTGATCAAATAAATCATCAATTCTTGGGAGAGGTTATCTATTCTTAATAGTCACCTTATTCAATTGTCGATAATCAATACACATACTCAGCGAGCCATCCTTTTTGCGCACAAATAACACAGGTGCTCCCCAGGGGGACATACTAGGCCTTATGAATCCCTTCTCTAGCAAATCTTTCAATTACTCTTTCAATTCTCATAATTCTGCTGGGGCCATTCTATACGGAGGAATGGAGATTGGTTGGGTGTCTGGTATTACATCAATACCAAACTCTACTTCTCATTCAGGAGGCAAATCTGGAAGATCTTCAGAAAATACATCAGAAAATTCATTTACCATCGAAACAGCGTAAAGAGTTGGTGGCTCCACTTCTGTATCCCTTACTCTAACTAAATGATATATTTATCCCTTGGAAATCATTCTTCTTGCCTTAAAATAAGAAATAAATCTACCTTTCGGCGCACTAATTTCACCTTTCCATTCAAGGACTGATTTATTTGGAAAATGGAAATATACCTTTTTCGTACAGCAATTAATTGTGGCATAAGAAGAAGCCAACTAGTCCATACACATTATAACATCCAAATCTACCATTTCTAACTCCACAAGATCAGCCATCGTATCACGACCACAAACAGTTACTATGCAGTTTCGGTAAACCCTTCTAACTATAATAGATTCCCCAACCGGTGTGGACACTTCAAATGGATTAACTAACAGTTTGGGTGTTCTTTCAAACTTTCCAGCAACCAATGGACTAACATAATATAATGTAGAACCGAGATCAATTGAGGCATATAAATCAAATGAAAAGATAAACAACGTACCCGTAACCACATCAGGGGAAGCCTCTAAATTCTATCGATCCACTAGAGCATATGTACGATTTTGAGCCCCGCTAGAACTCATGGCTCCTCTATCACCTCTAATATGACCCATTGGTTGTGCACCCCTCCTGAATAAGGCATCGATAATAATGATGAAACAAATAACCCCGTAGGTCGTGCCATACCCCCTATGCCCCTTCGTGGGTATTCTCCCATCATATGCCCTGACATACCGCACCAAAAGCAAACATTGGTCCCCAGCCAATATGCACCCAAATGATACCTTCAACATTTATTGCATGGCTCTTGAGAAGGTCTCGATTGGCTCATATTCCCTTGCCCTTGGTACCCCACTATCCGTGAACTCTGACTCTCACTTCTATGCCCAAATTGATTTCCTCTGGACCCTTGGAACTGTGGTGGGGCACTAACTGCAAATAAGAAGTTAATGGCCTAGGTGGTCTAGCAGAAAACTATGGTCTGAACCCTCCTTGGGATGCCATGAACTGCCCTGTAGATCTGGCCCTCTTGGAATATCCTTTTTCTAATTCCTGTGTTCTTCTCCTCTACCTTTGATGTTCCATTTTCTGTGCAAAAGCTTGGATCCTCGCTATGTCCATATCTTTGTTCAAAGCGGCAATAGTACAATCTCTAACAAGATATGGATCCAGCCTATCCACATATTGATGAACTCTGTCATCCATAGTAGCTACAACATTAGGAGCATATCTTAACAAGGAATTAAATCGGAGACTGTACACCCTTACGCTCATATTCCCCTGATGAAGATTTAAAAACTGATCTGGACGGTCCTGACGAATCTCAAATGGAAGATAATGATCAAGAAATGCCTCTTTGAACTCTTTCCTAGTAGCTGGGGGTTCATCAATACCCCTAGATCATTTCCGGTCGTCATACCAATATATAGCCTCCCCTTTAAATCTATACGCCGCTAACTCCACTGTCTCTCTACCCGTTACATGCATAACATCTAAGGCCCTTTGAATTTGATCAATAAAGTCCTGTGGGTCCTCGTTAAGATCTGATCCAATAAAAATGGGAAGATCCATCTTAAGAAAATCCTGTGTTCGAAGGCTAGCCACCCTATCTGTACCACTAGGACCCGTGGTAGGAATGGCTTGCCCTTGTTCTTGCCCAGCAACTATACGAGTCAAAAGTTGTACTGCATTTCTAAGATCTTGATCAACAACATTAACAAGTGGCTATGGGGATATAGTTCTCCTCCCCCTTATTTCTTTCGGAGTGGAAGAAGTTTCTGATCCATGCTTAGCTGGAGCCTCACTTTGATTAGCTGGTATAGTAGGTGACTTACTAGTCCCCTCTCCGGCAACCACATCTACTTGCTTACCGGTATTCTAGCTTCTAGTAACCGACATCATTACTATAATAAGAGAAACAAATGGATTCAGTGGTCAACTATAACTTCATATACAATATAGGCTCTATCGCACAATCTAAGACATGAAGAAAAGAAACAATTCCTAAATGTCCATAGCCTTCTGTTTATAGATGCGGTGCACGACACATCAATAAACAAGACTCTACGTAGATAGGGCTTTGTAGACTCACTAGGACAAACTTCTCTAATACCACTTTTGTCATGCCTCAAATCCTACTGGGGTGGACTGGCACCCATAACCGAGAAGGACCGGGAGAACTAGCTCATAACCTTATACTTCCCATGCATACCTCTATGACAACCCAAAATTTGGACAGCATCATGCCGTATATAAAAGGAAATAATCACATGTATAAGCTCGAGCACACATATATATGTATATACAATACTTGGATGTTGGAGCCATCACGTCTATTAACAAAACACCACCTTGACTGTACATTAGGTCTATAAAGCCTCTAGATAATACACAGAGTTTAACTAAGGTCGGGACACACCCCTCCATATAACTAACTTTTATACAATACCAAAAGTGACGGGATATGACACGGAAAGCACCAAAGCAAACTGGAGCTCACCAAAAGCAGCTGGATATCCTGGCTCCTACTTGTGCAGTGTATGAGCTGAGGTACCTCTGCCTGTAGCATGAAATGCAGGTCCACCGTAGGGGACGTCAGTATGAAATATGTACTGAGTATGTTAAGCTGTAGATAATCACATATGATATAAGAGCTCAATAGAAATCAGAAACAAGTGAATAAATCATAATAGGAGTGGACCACACTTACTAGAACTTGGGACAACCTGTTCATTGTATTTATTTAATCACTTTACCTTCGTTCTTATCATCTTTGTAATTATTACTGTACTGTACTATGACCATTAGGCTGCCTCCAGTACATATCAACTGGGATCGACCCATGATAGGCTTATGCCCGTGGGATACCACCCATAAACACATAAATAGGGATCGACCCATGATAGGCTTATGCCCCGGGGATACCACTAGATAAGAGAGAACTTCAATCACTTAGTTCAATTAATCTTTGAGATTGTTATTCCGGTCGCCACCGCATTTTTGATACTTTGAAACAATGATACATCAATAAGAGACATATAAATAGACCATCAATGCAATAACAATGAAGTAAGAACTCATTGGCACATCAATGAAGTGTTTTGGAGTCATCAATGCCATAACAATGAAGTAGGAAATTATTGGTATATCAATGAAATGTTTTGGAGTCACTAATAGCACATGGATCTTGTTTGAGTAACCGGATGCCTTCTGAAATTCATTAGTGCAATAAATATGTAAGATTTGGAATACAAGTAAGTATTAGAATGTCTTGACATCTTGTAGGGTGGAAACAAGTTCATTGGTAACGTAGGACATCATACAAAACCATTATGGATCACATGTTATTGAATAACTTTAGAAACTTTCTTAATAGAACAATTGTTCACTTTCAGGCCAAAGATATGGTATAGAGTATGCTTTACATACTTGACTGTCAACCTTCAATACTAGTCCCAAATGGACTTTCCGTCTTTTCGGATTACTTATCTACAATGAACATATATAGCAATCTAGTATTAGCGGCTATTTGAATTCACCATTCAATTATTTGAATTCACCAAACTAGTGGTTAAGTAGTAAGCCTTAATTACACCATAAAGGGTGTCACTTTAACCCTCTTATACTCCAATTACATTCATATGCCATGCATATTCATACAACATCCTCCAATATCAAGTTTAGATTCATTTATCCTTACAACCAATCCATTAAACCAAATTGAGCCATAGACATAAATAATCATCAATTCAATAGTATATCACCATATCCACCTTCCATAACTCAATTACCATATACACCTTCCATAATTCAATATAACCAAACCATGCAAAATAGTCCATAACCCTATTTTCATCACCTTTCAATAACAACCAATAAATATAATCCTCTATCACACATATACATATGGAAAAGAACAAAGGCAAACAATATTAATACCTTAGAATTCACCTCTTGATTATGCAATCCTGTTTGCACAAATAATAGGTGCCGTTCGAAGCTCTCGAGATGACAAACGCAGTTATCGAATTACTTTGGAATTTCTATGGTTGAATTAAAAGTAATTTAAAGGTCAAATTTGGCTAGGGTTTGTTCTTTCTGAATGATTGATGATGAAAATGAGTTTTTAAACTCATATACATGTATATATACACATATTCCTGTCCATAATATAATAAGAAATGACCAAAATGCCTTTAAAATTTAAATAATGTCAAATCTGTCCTTTGGTGGACTGTTTTGATGAGCTAAAGTAGATCGACCATAACTCTTTTCTCTGATATCGGATTTGGGTGAAATTGGTATCGTTGGAAGGATAATTCAAAGGGATTTCATTTCATATAAAGTAGGCCACCCAGTTCGTCCTGTACAAGGAGTTATGGTCGTTTGAATTTGACCCTAAAAATCTATTTTGTTAGGCTGAAGTAAAACGAATATAACTCCTTACTCAGACGTTGGATTTAGATGAAACGAATTGCATTGAAAAGAAGACTCAAAGATATTTCTTTTCATAGGTTGAAGATTTCCCAGTTTATTTTATTATGGGAGTTATGATCGTTCGAATTTGACCCAAAAATTCGGCTGGCCTTAGTAGTTTGTGTGCAGGAAATTTTCCTGCACATTTACTATTCCCAAATATCCCGGCCACCATTTTATAGTTTTGAACGTGCTCGATTATATCCGAAACCTATCCATTTTCAGAAATATTTATATCGTTGGAAAGGTTATTCAATAACCTTCGCATAGAACCATCGACGGGCAAATTCCGGTATAAATAAAATAAAAAAATTAATTCCATATAAATAAGACCAATACACGTACTTGAATACGCCAATACACGTACTTGAATACGGGGTTTTATAGCATCCCTAGGATAGCCACCCTCAACTTAGGCATTTTACCTGAGTTATGTTGCACAATATCTAAGGAGGACCAGGTCCAAAACATGTTCATTATAACATAAATGGGAAGGTGAATGGTGAAACAAGAAAAATAGGCTTATAAGGCTCAAAAAAGGGATCAGGGATATCATTTACATATGAAAGGTAATTTGGGCTAAAAGTGGACTCAAAATAAACACGGCCTATGATCCTTTCTTAACCGACTATCCTTTAACCTAGGAAAGACTAGCCAAGCAAGTTCTGAATTTAACACACAAAGGGAACTAGGTAGTATCTCAGACACACATAGCACAGAGTTAATATTACCAAATACTACCTATTTGGTTCATGTAATTGTTAGCAGTTTATTATCATGTCCCTAATTCTAATGTCATAAAAAGATTTACAATGTTCTCACATATATACATTCACACAGTTCTGAAAAACAAAATTTTGAAGAGTATCAAAAATCAATCAAAACATGAATACTTCCCTAAATACCTAAATATCTCCTAATTACACAACAAATATAATATGATGTAAAACACAATATGACACAAAATTATCCTAGACATGCCGATTCTACAACCATACTGTAGCCGATAGGAAAAAAGGAAAGATAATAAAAACTCCCAGTGGTATGGTATGTCCATCCCCAACTAAAACCTACGCATTGTCCTCAATCCGCTAAAAATGAATAAAAGAGAAGGAAATGAGAAAATACCTGGGATGCACTAGGTGCCTAAATTATGTGAATCCCTAAATGGGGTCATATCAGCTGGCAGAGGCAGTGGTGGTGGTGATGCACTACTAGATGATGCACCCACTATTATAGATATATACCTCTACCTATCAATGAATCCAGTCTCAAATAAATTATGTTTGACTTTTTAATTGCCTGATCATTTGGAAAATTAGGTTCCTTCATCTATGTGACCTCTCTTGTCCCTAACTGTTAGGACCTCCTCATCACCCTCTGCCAAGAAATCAAATTGTCTCGGTATGCATGGAGGTCATATCTGGACTACCAAGGGGTATAACAGAGGAAGTGGTTGCTACACAACTCTTTTTGAGAGAGCGTACCTCTGCTTATAATATATTAAACTCCTCTTTCATCTAGGTTATATCCAGCTCATCTGTATCAGTAAATCATGTTGTAACCCATCTCTCAAATGCATTGAGCCATTTTTGAAAATTAGCACGCAGCTTGGACAGTGCAGCTCTCTATGCAATCTTCCATCGAGCCTCTACCTACTCAAATCCAGTCTTAATTTCTACTCTCATATGCTCATAAAGGGTAGTTATCTCGATCTCAAAAACCCTCAAATGAGCACCAGTACCCTTTTGGCTATCCACTAAGATCTAGCAAAAATTGCTAGATATAGTAAACATACATATAGAAAGAGCTATAGTGGATGGGCAAGTAGGCTCTTAAGATACACCAACTAGCTCCAAGGTTGAAATCGGGGCTAAAAAAAATAGATGGTGTCCCTTTGCCATATGTACTAGAGTCTGGATCCTCTCTTTTTTCCATTATTTCTATATCAATACTAACACCCACATCACCTGGATATGCCTTATCAGGCCCTGCAGAAACTACTAAGCCGTCAGTCTGGTCCCATGGTACTGCTTCCTACCTTCTTGATCTCCTAGAAGAGCCTGGACATGTCATATCCTTCATAGACTTTGTCTGTGTATTTGTCATTGTAAGTACCTTCTAATTTAAGCTCGGTATCTTAGGCATTCCAGCCTCATCACACGGTCTCTAAATTATGCAAGGGAATGGAAGATTAGTCAATTCCCTGAATTCTAGTTATGAAACTCATACCTAAGGATGGCAACAAAATCAAAAACATATTTTCCATCATACAAGCAACCATTGTTTCTCCCTTCCACGTCAACATATTATCTGAAGTAGTGGGTATCAGTTGATATCTAATCAGCAACCACCAAAATTTAACCTTAAAAGTCAATAGGCGCTTCTTGATTATACCATGCCTCTCAATCATGGGGTCACATCACCCAAAGGTGAAATATAATAGGCTATCCACCTAGCTATATCGACCCTCTCTCGTTAGTATTCAACCTTTCTTATGATATGTCAACCATTTGCAACCCTCAGTCTATGGTCACACTCAGCTATAGATATAGGATTAATATAATCTAGGCCAAAGATAACTCTGTGGATAGTCTTTATTGAAATGTCAACTTTGACCCCTCTAACTAGAGAATACTCAAGCTACAGCTACCTCGTGAATCTCACTAGGACTAGACGTCTGTGCATAAAAAGGACTTTGGTAGCTCTTTATGATGCATAAAATTCCCATACCATAGTTGGATTGTAAGAACTGAGTTGCCTAGTCATCTACTCTAGCTGATATCTATTAACTGCCGCCCATAATTGTGATACTCAATCTATCCCCTATAGGTTAATCCAGCGCTCCTCTTAACTATACCTCATAGGACTGCCTGCCTCCCAAACATGACTGTTAATAGTAAATATCTCTCGTATCCTTTATAAATACCAAGTTTGATGATCCCACTTAAAAGGTTCATCAAGGGTATATGCGAATGTGGAACACTGCCCCTACTGTACTAATGAATCATGGGTAGCCTACTTCGTACCCTTCTCAAACTAGAGTACATTTATCTTTTTTACATATAAAGAGGTACCCTCCATAGAATGGGGCACCACTGATGGCTCCTCTTGCTCTACCTCTTCAGATAAATCCTGGGACCCCTCTTCAACTAGGGGTGCAGCAACCTGATATGATTCAAATGGTCTCCTTAGATTTTGATAACATATGCGGAGGCCAACACATAGATACTCAAAATATGGTCACCTCAAGGATACAAGAACATGCATAGAGGACCCAGTTTGAGTATACCATTAAGTAAGATCATGTGTAAAAGATTGCTTGGAACATTAAAGACTAGAGGACTCATGGTTTTGGACAATACTTAATGGCTCACGGCTTTGGTCTCTTTTTTTAAAAGCCTTTTGGTCACTTTATTGGGTCCAAATGCACTTCATGGCTTCCCCTTCCATTAAGGGTATTGTTGTTATTTTTGTTTTGTCTTGTAATAGAATATAAATAGAACATGTTAGGGTTATTTTACTTAGTTTATAAAGGATGAACCTTTGACATATTAAAAGTACTCTCTCTTGAGAGAGTAACACCTTAGTGTAGTTCTTAGTTAAGGCTTGGAAAAGCCATCCTTAGTATAGGGCTTGTAAAAGCCATTATTGACCTTTGCTTGGAAATGGTGGTTCTTGAGGTGAGTTGATTCCCTTGGAGGTCGCTGTAAGAGTGTGGTGTTGTTATTACATTCATTAGGGGTTTAGTGTTTGAAACACACTTGGTTCCTAATTTTTTCAATAATCTATGTCTCACTAGCTATCCGTTTTCATTCTTGTAATCTTGTATTTGTTTATGTTCTTGTTCTAGTGAAGCCGTGATTTGG
Source organism: Capsicum annuum (assembly GCF_002878395.1). NCBI lineage: Eukaryota > Viridiplantae > Streptophyta > Magnoliopsida > Solanales > Solanaceae > Capsicum > Capsicum annuum. Next base: position 74,935,277 of record NC_061116.1, read on the forward strand.
TGTTCTTGTTACATTGTTGTTCATCTTGTTCACGATATTTTTGCTATTAATCTAGTTTGGATGCTGGCTATTTTGGTGTCCAAACACCTTATTATTCTTTCCCTATTATTATGTTTATGGTGTTGTTGTTAAAGTTAAGACTTGGTCTCTTTTATGCTCTCCGTTTCTCCTGGAATTTATGGACTATTTTTTGTATTTTAGGTGGATTCCAAGTTTTGTTTGTATCATTTGGTATCATAACATGGCTTGATTTTGTTACCACAAGATCAATCTTGGGTTAACTTTCTTGAAAAATTTTAAAAAAAAAGAAAGAAAGAGTTTTTTTGTTTGGTGTTCTTGGCCGAGAACTAGTGTTCTTGTTGTTGTGCCTTGGACGAATATTGTGTGTCTAGATCTAGGAGTCATTTTGTTGTTTTGTTGTTTCTAGTGTTAGTTTTGTTCTTCACTAACACTTTTGAGTCTAGATCTAAGTTTGAACTTGTAACTGTTGACCTTGTTGTTGTGAACTAAACTTGGCCGTATTATTGGACTTTGTTATTGTTATGGAGTTGGACGTTGAATTTTGTTGTTGTTCCAGGCTTGGAAATGTGATGTTGTTGTAGATTGGTATCCTAAGAACATTTTGTTGAAGGTTGTGGTAGTCTTGGCCGTGTGGTAGTAACATTATTGTCGTAGAATTGAGTGGGTCATGTGAAATTGTTAGGTGTTCTTGGAGATTTTTGTTGGTGGTGGTGGTGTGTTGTTGTTCTTTATAATGTTATTCACCTTCTTCATATATTATTAAAGCAAAAGTGAATATTAGATTCAAAAAGTTGAAAGAAAAAAGTGTAAGTACTTGTTAGTGTTGAAAGACCCCCAACCACCAAAAGACTTTACATCATTTCGCAACCACTTTTCTATGACTTAAGGGCCCATGTTTTAAAGAGAAGTACAAGAAAAGTCAAGTCTTGAATTTTTAATTGAAAAATTAATCCAAAAGACTTGTAATTCCCTCTTGTAAACAAATTAGCACTAATTCCAAATTACAATTGACCAAGACTTCCAACTTTGGAAAATTAAAAAATTATTAAAGAACCGCAACAAATACGTGGCTTCCACATCACCATTTTTACTGTTCACACATTGATTTAAGCTCAAATTTTAGATTCTTAGTTTCAAGTCATGATTTTAGAACTAATAAGAAACTAGTAATCATCTACTAGGTTGTAAGTTAGTTGTTGATTCCATTTGTCTTTTGGTGTCTTCATTATTTATGTGTTTTTATCATTTTTAACTCATCGTACCTTCTTTGTTTCAAGTTCGTAAGTAAATTTTGTTTTTTCTATTTAGTCGATCAAATGAGAATCTATCCTAGCCATCAAGTAGGATTGACATCTTATTGACTACCAGAATATAAGCAACTTTCAATATTCGATGCTCTAATTGTGAGGATCACAAAGGTGAGTGTATACGAGTGGTGGTGATGAGTTTTTACAACTAATATTGTTTGTTCATTTTGCAAGTATAAAGATGATATAAGGGAAACATGTCTTTGATAGTCGGGGATTATTGTGACAACGACATGGGAGACTATACTTCTAGTGAGGGTTTTTATGGCTACGAAATTGAGGGAGATTGTGGAGGCTATGAAAATATCCAAGAATGGGACACGGGAAGAATTGAGAGTTATGATTTTGAGGGAGAAAATGAGGTGCATGAAGTTCCTAGTGCTTATAGTGAATATGGAGATGGTGTAGTACCTTGTGATGGTTCTTATGATGATGTTAGGGAATGTGAGGAGTCTTACACTTCCCACTCTAAACCTATAATTTGTATTAGATATAACCCTTTCCTTTTCAAATCTTATGAGAGCTATGGTGAGAGTGCACGTGTGGAGTATAAATATTCATATTCTTCACCTTATAATACTTTTTATCAAGGTCAAAGTTGTTTGAATGGTTATACAAGCTATAATGGAGGTTGTCCCATGAGATGAAGAGGGTATGTATCTCCAAAACAGAAGGGTACTTGTGTGACTTATAATGTTGATCCAAGAAGGAGTGTTCAGTCCAGAAAGGTGATCATTTTTGGGTTACTGAACTGCCACATTGTTCTAAATGATAGGTGCTATAGAAACTACACCTTTCCATCCATGGTTGACTATTTGGGGTTGCTTTGAGAACCTTTACTTGTTTCATATTCCTTGGACAGGCTTAAGGTTATCGAGAGGGTGAAGGTTGTCTTTGCCCAATGTGAATACCATAAGGAGGTATGGTATGATATTTTCCCTTAACATACAGTCATAAGAGCTTTGGTGCCGATTGGTTTACACAACATAAAGTTCCAAATGTGCAAAATTAGCCTAATATTGTAAAAGACCGGTGCGGAAATCACCTCGTGACATACATTCTGCTCGAGACTCAAAGAGAAGTGAACACTTACTCCAATCTGAATACTTATAAGAGATAAAAGATTGAGAGGGGTAAGGGTTTTCTAGGTGGTAATCCGAGAGCAAAAAAAGGAGAGATTGTGTAGTGAGACGTGAGGGGATTACCACCCAACCATGCTAACAATGGTTGTCCTTCTATTTCTAAGGACATTTATATAGGTACCAACATGGAAAGTGAAGGAAAGCAATGCCAAAGAGAAGTTTCTTCCCAAGCTTGTGGAGGACCTTCACACCATGCAAAGAAGAAGCTACTTAAGAACTTCAAGGTAAAATAGTTAACTCTTACACTTTTGTACGTATGAATGAGAATTATGTGGCTAGCATCCCATTGAGTATGAGTAGTATCTTACTTACTTGTAAGTCTACTGATTCTTTACGTCTTTTTGATGATGTACATATTGTGAGTGTGGATATGCTATTTGATCCTATTGATGACCAAATTGGCTCTTCTTCTATGATTAATTTATGCCTACCTAGTACTGAAACCAATATGTTGAACGGGAGTACATCATCTTCTATATACAGTATTGATCAACTTATTTGTAAAAATTGTCCACCACTTGAATATGTGAGTGATATGATTAATAGAACTCAAGTGAGTGAAAAATGTTAAAATTTTGGTCAATAAAATAGGAGTGAACCCGTGAGCTTGTCCTTTGATTCTAATGTTTGCTTAGCTCATTGGGATAATCTTGTACTTAAAACACCTTTGATACTTGATGTTGATCTTTTAGAGAGTCAAGAGATTTCTTGTTCCAAATCTGCTCGTGGGATAGATTTTTCTCTCTTTAGGTAATATGTCTTATTTGAAGATAATATAAACACTCCTAATGAACCTTGTGGTGTAAATGATGGTATAGCTTGCCTTAGGGGCTATAGCCTATATGCTAACCCGCTATGGTGTGATAATGTTCCTCCTATAGATGGAAATTTCTTCTAGGAAGATGATAGTACTCTTAAGGGTAAGGAATGTATAGTCCTAGAAATTACTTCTTCTTCTACTTTGTGTGACTTTATTGTTGAGAGTACACATGGTGATGATTCGAAAACTAGTAGTGAGTACACACATAAGGGCACCTTAGTAGAAGTTGACTTGAGTGATACCTTTCTCTACACTGTATTTGGTTTTGATGATATGTATGCTATTATAGAGAGTATGCCGTGTAGTTTGGGTGGAGACTATGGGAAAGGAGAGTGTTGCCTAGACCCGCGTCTATGGCCACTCTTCCCATTTGAACCTGGTGTCATATATAGAAATGATGATATTGGTAAACCCAACTTATTGCTTGTTCTACATAACAAGCAAAGGATCACTCTTGGTGAATTCCATAACCAAATCCTTTGAACATCTTTTATTGAGTTTTTAATATTTCATTAAAAAGATCTTTGATTATATTTCAAGTATGTACCACATTGGCATGATGATGTTATTTATTGATCTAACTCTAACTCTCATGCCATGAGGATGTTGTGCTTGTTTGTCCTTTCTCTAATTTTGCAAGATATGGATTCAAGGTCAAATTCTTTTCAAGAAGGGGAGGATGATAAGAGTCAAATGGCTGCCTTAGCTTTTGATGACATATTTTGAGGCCAACACATAGAGACTCAAGATAAGGTCACCTCGAGGATACAAGAACATGCATAGAGGACCCATTTTGAGCATACCATTAAGAAAGATCATGTGCAGTAGATTGCTTGGAACATTGAAGACTAGAGGGCACATGGGTTTGGACAACACTTAATGGCTCACGATTTTGGTCACCTTCATTAATAGGATTTTGGTTACTTTACTGGGTCCAAATGCATTCCATGGACACCCCTCCCATTAAGGGTATTCTTGTTATTTTTGTCTTGTCTTGTAATAGAATAAAAATAGAACATGTTAGGGTTATTTCACTTAGTTTATAATGGATGAACATTTGACATATTGAAAGTACTCTCTCTTGAGAGTCTAACACCTTAGTGTAGTTCTTATTTAGGGCTTGGAAAATCCATCCTTAGTATAGTTCTTAGAAAAGCTATTATTGACGTTTCCTTAGAAATAATGGTTCTTGAGGTCAGCTGATTCCCTTAGCAGTCACCATAAGGGTGTTGTGTTGTTGTTATATTTATTAGGGTTGTAGTGTTTGAAACACACTTGGTTGCTAATTCTTGTAATAATTTATGTCTTACTATCTATCCTTTTCATTCTTATAATCTTGTATGTGTTTATGTTCTTGTTCTAGTAAAGTCTGAGTTGGTGTTCTTGTTACATTGTTGTTCATCTTGTTCAAGATCTTGTTGTTGTTAATCTAGTTTAGATGTTGGTTGTTTTGGTGTTCAAACACCTTGTTATTCGTCCCATATTGTCGTGTTTGTGGTGTTATTATTGGAGCCGAGACTTGGTCTCTTATTTGCTCTCGGTTTCTCCTTGAATTTGTGGATTATTTTATGTGTTTTAGGTGCATTCCAAGTTGGTTTGTATCACAACCTATGGAGTAGACTCAGAATCAATCTCCTCCTCGTCCTCCCCATCATTATTATCAGGGGAGGAGTGTGTAGAGGTGACATCCTTGTTGACTTTATTCTTGGTTGGGCTGTAACTGATTGAGCATCCTAGCATGTCTGTCACCTCAACTGCAGTGTCTTTACGCCACTACCTCAGGTACTCCTCATCCGATCCACTAGGCTTGAGAGACTCTTCCTGTCTCCTTAAGGTACCGTCCTTCATCTTCTTCATAGTTTTAGGTGCCACAGGTACCTAAAAAACTAGTTGTTAATTTCTAACAAAAATGAGAGATAACAAAAGTCAAAGAAAAACTCAAAATTTGAAAAGTTTGACTTTTTCCTCAATTTTCACACCCCTATAACCTATTTGAAATCCCAACCAGTCCGTGCATACACCTTTCATAAATAACAACTTTTAAAGTAAGCAAACATTCTCAACTAGTGGTATTACTTTTATTTATTCAAGTTCAACCTCTGGTTGGGGCTTAACATTGGATTTTATTCAAAAGAAGGCCCTACATTAAGATTTTAGGCTACTTCAAGGTTCCTATATACAAGCATAATAGATTCTATATATTTTGTAATAGAATACACTTATCAACTTGTTTAAACAATAAATAGCTCAACATATAACAATTAGGAGCTAAGAAAGTTACCTATTTTATGAAGAACTAGAAGTGAATAATGAAGAAGTCAAGAAAAAACAAAGTTGGAACTTGTTTTTAGAGTGTTGGGACAAGTTTGTATCTCAAATAAGTGTTATTTAACCTTTACTTGAGTGTGGGGTTAGTTTTTATTTGGAGAGGGAAGTTTGAATTCAAAGAGAAAAGTGAAGTTTTGAGGATTTAAATAAGTCAGAATGAAGTTAAGATATTTTAAATATAGGTGGGGGATGTTTAAGGTCATGTGTATGTGTTGGTTGGCCTAAAATTTGAATTAAAAAATGGGCCCACATTTTGACCTAGTTCTGGATTGTACTGCGCCAGCCACCTGCGGCCAAGCATGGGGCGTAGGTACCGCCTACATCCAGTAGGTGCAAGGCACAAGTCCCATTCCAAAAATTTTGGTTTACTTTCTGCAATCCGTACTTGGTGTTTTGATATTTTTCCAGCTACTTATGGTCCCACAACCTAAGTTTGACGTCCCAAAAGTAAAATTAGATGCCAAAGTCCATAACTTTCCATTTTTTATCCTCAAACTTTCAACGTTTCAACTTATTACTCAACTTATCGTGTGGGATGTGTGACCCTGATGGGTTGATCATACAACCCCCTTACCTAGAAATTGATGAATTTAGCAATTTGTACCATATTTTGGGTAAGTCCAAGAGCTAAAACCTACAAAAAAAAGAAAAACAACAAAAATGTGAACACTAACATTAGTGGGTTGCCTCCCACTCAACACTTGTTTTAAAATCGCGGCATAATATAGCTATGTTGGTTACTCGGACTTCACCAAAAAGTCCATAGGTTACCTACCATGCAATGCTTTATTTGACGCTGTGGAACTACGTATCTTGACTACTTAGAATTCATCAAGATACCCATAGGAGTATCCTCCAGGGTCATCAGTAAAATCAATCAATGACACTACTCTTATGTCATTTGGTTGCTTCATTGACTTTTAGATGTTGAATCTAGCCTCCTTACCATTGACTATGAATTTTAGCTCACCTTTCTCTATGTCAACCATAGCTCTACCTATGGATATAAACGGTCTTCCCAATATAATAGGCATCTTGGTGTCTACCTCATAGTCCAGGATAACAAAGTCAGTCGAAAAGATAAAGTTGTCCAACCTTACAATCATATCAAAAAAGTTTCACATAGGTTTCGTAACCGTGTGGTCATCCATCAATAACCGCATCAAAGTCGATTCTAGAGGGTTCAATCCCAATTTCTTGAATACGGCCAACAGCATCAAATTAATGTTGGCTCCTAAGTCACACAAAGCTCTGGAAAATTAGGATGACTTAATAGTGCATGGTATAGTGAATTCTCTGGGGTCACCTTTTTTCGAAGCCAAAGACCTAATCGTTACTGCACTCTAGTAGTGCACACCATCAACAACCTCAAATGTCGCTACTCTCTTTCTTGTGACTAGTTATTTCATGAACCTAGCATATCCAGACATCTGTTCTAACACCTCAAGAAGAGGTATGTTGAAGCACAATTCTTTCAGCATCTCAATAAATTTCTTAAACTTACCTTCCTCTTTCTTTTGCTTCTCTCTTTGAGGAAAAGGTGGGAGTGGTCTCAAAATTTGCTTGATTTCTCGCTCAATGATCGGACCTTTACCTTTGTCTTCAACAAGTTTACCTTTATCAAATGTCACCTTTTCGAACTCAACAACAGGTGTCTCATCATCAGTAGCTTCTGCAATAGGTCATGGGGGATCTATAGTAGTGATACCACTCCTCGTGGTAATAGCATGTAAATGAACATCATTTTTTTTATTTTGCATCATGTTGCTCAGAAAGGTAGCTGGCTGCCTTTGGTTTAGAGTTTCTAACGTCTGCCCGAATTGGTGCTCCAACTGCTTGATAGCAGTGGCATGGGACTCGACCTTTTGGGTCAATCCTGAAATGTCAGCCTTAATCTCCTTAAGGTTAATCTCTTGATTTTATTAACCCTTCACCACCTTAGCCATTATCACTTCTATTCTGGATTCTACATCTCATCTTCTAGATGGAATGTACCTATCTCCCTTCTCTTTATAGTCATTTTTATTTCTTTAGTCACCATCCCTCTCTATGCTACGGCCTCTGTATATGTCATAGTAGTTTCCACCTTGTTTCTCTTGCCCTTGGGCTTGGAAATCCACCAACTGACAATCTAGAAATTTGCTTTCTCCCCCAACTCTGACTCGTATGCTTTGGAAGTTGACCCCTCTGCTTCTACTGTATTTACTTTCTCAAAAGTTGCTACTGCAAGCTGCTTTCTAGTACCTGAAGATTAGTTCTTAACAATATAATATCTTGTGTTACTATGTCATCAAATACTTTCTGGTCACAAGAGGCACCAATAGCATATGTGGCAGACCCCTTCTCAGCCTCCTGATTTTTCCATACTTGGTTATTGAGTGAGATATGATCTAACATCTCTAAATCTTTCTCCCAGTATAGTCTCATTATAGCTCCTAGAAATATGGTGTCTTCCATGGCTTTAAAGCTGATGGTCAAGGCTCGGTAAAATATCTCCAATAATTTAGTCCCTGACAAGCGATGGTTGGGAACCATACTCAACTTCTTATTGAACCTGTACCATGCCTCGTACATAGATTCTGACTTCAGCTGCCTAAAATTATAAATATCATCCTTAAGCTGCAACATCCTGGATGGAGGAAAGAACCTGTTCAAGAATTTCTTATGAAACTTAATCCATGTAGTGATAGAGCCTCTTAGAAGTTCCTCTTACCATAAATATGTTTCTCCTATAAGTGAAAGGGGAATAGCATCAGTCTGACTGCTTCCTAATTTACCCCTGGATTTGTATACGAACTGTAGATCTCGATGAAATTGGCAAGGTGCAAGTTTACATTATTTGTAGGTGGACCTGCAAACACACCCTTTAGATTTAAGAGTTCGATCATTGAGGTCATGATGTCAAATTTGATGCCTAGTGGTAAAACAGGAAGAACTATGGCTCCAACATCTTCTGGCTTAACTCATCCCAAGTTTTCTTCATCTTCTATAAATTGTTACACATACTGATATGCTGGTATTACTTGAACACGGCCACCTCTAGCATTAATCCGGTTTCCATCGAGTATTGCTCGGTGGTCTGCTTCTTGTCTCTACTCAGCTAGCTCTATCTATCAACAATATCATGTACTCGTTTGGGAGAAAAGGGAGGTACAACATCACGAGCCCCTTTAGGAAGTTCATCTCTTTTATGCTCTAACATCCTACTAGGTGTTTGTAGGATCATCTCTTTATTCAAATTTTGTGGGAGTAAGGGATTTTCTCAACTCTGTGTGATAGGCATAGATCGGCATATGCCAAATAAAGAACAAAAAGAAAAAGAAAACTGCAAAATTACAGCAATTTCAAATCACAAATCAACACTGTATTCCCTGACAATGGCGCCAAAATTTTGATGACGTCCAAACTATATCTCCTCTCAAAAGATGATACGCCGGTTGTCAAAATATAGTAATCGAATGAAGGTTGGGGTCAAATCCTAAGAGAACACGTAGAATCATAAATCTCAGCAATTGTAGTCAACGGGCAGAATAAGAAAAGTAAATAGGGGTTTTGTGTAGTAATCTTGAGCAAGTAACTATATTAACTTTAGTTATAATCAGTCATAGCTGAACACTAGAATTCTGTTCCCACAGGATTCTCAACTCCGGCTTATCGTGCTTTGTTGAACAAACCTGATACTTTTCATGCAGAATCGATAAGTTCTATACCCTTTACAGTCTTCTAGAGGAGCAATAGGATTTTGCCCTTTAACTTTTGAGTTTGAAGATGTTGCCTTACTAACACTTATCTTGATCCCAGTTAACTATCACATTTTGAGTCTATAGTTATTAGATGAAATCTAACAATCATCCTTAGATAAAACCTATAAGCATGGATTGATAGTTAAAATCCAAATTATTGTTGTCTTTATTTTTTCCTAGTCACTACTCCTCTTTTCGAGTAAGTAGCAAAATATCTAGGCAGGATTCTAACATGTACACCCATTAAGAAAACAATTATACAGAAGATAAAGAAATGTATGCATGGGTATCAATTCAGAACATAAATAACACTTCCCTTACTTTGTCAATCTGCTGGGGTTTCCATAACCCTAGCTATGGGTTTTAGCCTCTCTTACTTATGAAGAAATAAATAACATTCATAATTGAAAGCATAGATGAAATCACAATGATAAGAAGTAATAAAACCCACAACCGTAAATGAATTAATCAGTGAAGTCAATACAAGAGAATCCTAAGATCAAAATTAAATCTTGGAATCAAAATATGTTTTTGAGTATCAAAAGTGCGTAACTCCTACTAAAAACACATAAAGGGTATTTATAGTACATGGGAAAACCATAAAATCAAAGCCCAAACAAAATAGGAGAAAAATAGGATCGGTGGACATATGTGGTTTGTACTTGTTCCTTAAACCTGGGTAGGTAGTACCTACGGTCAGCAAGGTGAGCATAGATACCAAATGAAAAAAATCCTTCAAGTCAATTCTTGAGATTTTGGACTTCTAGTACTTTCTTTGCCTACTTGTGGTTCGTAGGTCCTAGATGCGGTCCACATGTTGACTTGGTAAGTGTCAAAAGTCATATTTTTAGCTCTTCTTTAATTTTCGAACATGCTTTGATCAGGAATAAGTCAAATAGTGTCTTGAACATTCATAATTTCTTCAAAAGTATCCAAAACACTTTTCTCACCTTTTTCACAAACTTAGCATCCAAAACATGATTTCCTGCTAAACATACCCAAAATGCATCATATCTAACAATATAACCTCAGAAACTTGCATATTTTCATCTTTTTAAGCATCGAAAGTGTTATATTTCTGTATCACATCAGTATGTAATGTAACGATCCAAATTATCGTTACATTGAAATAAGAAAAATTTACACCTAAACTCTTCTTGGGTAATTTTTATGGAATTTAGATTAGTCTAGGATTGGCTTATTTTTTAGGATGAGGTATTTAAATGAAATTTGGTATTAATATGATTAGTGGTAGTGAGATTTGATATAATAACTAGATAGTCAATGACCATAAAAGGTTGTACCAACTTTTGACACCTAAAATAAAGTTATAGAACTCTGATTATAGCGTTTATTGTAGAGGGTTAGTTTACGTATTGACATATTTAGTGTGTGTTTTATAATAAGGTAAAAAGGAAAAGGTCCCAAGTTTTTGCCTCAAACCACTACAGTGGAAAAAATAACCATTATAGTAGTCATAAGAACCACAACAACAACCTCCAGGATAGAGGTCGTGAACTGCTACAGTGTTAATTATCTGCTACAGCGGTAGTTTGCAATAAAATTTTAGTTTAAAAAAAAAAAACATTTTCACTTTCCACTTTTTTAAAAAAACTCAATAAGGCTATGGAGAAGGTGATTATCAGAGGGTTTGTGGATCTTGTTTAATCTTTGGAGGTAAGTAATTACATTCTAGATTTGAATTTACTTCATTTAACCTTAGAAAATAACTGGAAATGAATTACTGTTGGAAATTATTATTTAATCCTAGTTGGTGGAAAGTTATGAAAAGTGGTGGTAATGTGTATAATTCTATATATAATGATCCTAGGGTATTAGAAAACACTAATTGGACAAGAATCATAGTTGTTTTTTTCCAATACAAGTAAAATCCATGAGGTTTAAGAGATAGAAATATCCTAAGAAGAAAAAATAGGGTGAATGTAATGATAAAATTAGTGTTTTTATTCCTTAATGGTTAAAAATGGATGAAATATTGAAATGAATATATTTTCTTATTTGTATAGATCAAGAATGAGATCAAACGGAAAATAGTGTGGCTTAAAATGACCATGAGCAAAGACATTAAGATAGTCTACAATTTTATTCTAGCACCTACTCTCTTGAATTTGTGATTATTTCGTAACTTGACATCTATGATTACCTTCTAGCATGACTTGTGATTTATTGATTGCATTATGATGACATGTTGAGATGATGGATCGGGTACCACACTGGTATAGAGGTGATATTTTGTGGCTATAGATTGGGTAAAATATTGGTATGAATATGATATGATGTGATAATAGGTTATGTATCACGTTGGTACGATATAATGTTGATATGAGGTTGAGAGGGATAAGATATAATATGTATATTTTGTATACATGCACTCATACATATGCATTAGGTGACTTATGATGATTATATATGATGATGATTTATTGAAAAAAGGATAAGTGTGAAAGTGTGTGAGAGTAAACTTAGGAGTTATAATTCTGTGATGATATATTATGTATTTAGTTTAATGATATCATTGGTTATACGTTCTGTTATGATCGCTTTTATACTTTTTTGGCTTTCTTACTTGTACATTGTTGAGTTAGTCAGCCTATCGTGCTTACCAGTATTTGTTGATGTACTAATACTAACTGTACTCTTCATTTTATTGAGTGCAAAACATCTTCTAGCGATTGACATGCAACCTTGACTCTAGTAAGCAGTTCAAATCTAATTTTAAGGGTGAGCACCATGTCCGGACAACCTTCAGATCTTCTGTAAAGTTGATATCCTCAGTTTTAGATTAAGATAATTTTTTTACTTATGTTTTGAACATTTTAGTTAGTTTCATACTTAGTTACTTTCTAGATGTTCTTGTATAGTGACTTCAGATCCTGGGGATGTAATAAATAGAGGTTTACACACTATTAGATTGAATATTGATGTTAGTTGGACAGATTGTCTAAATTAATGAATAAACTTTATTTTTGCTCTTGTTTAATGCATGGATATTCATATAATATGAATGTATGAGTAACACTTACATGAGTAAGGATGCGACTAGTATGGTTCTCCTACCATAGGTTAGGGTGGGTGTCAATCATGACTAGTTGGATCGTGACACTACTGTTACATACTTTGGGGGTTCTATTACTTTGACGATTTGAGGACAAAGTTAATCATGTATGAGCAACGCCTTGCACATATTGTTTCAACCACCTCTGTTATACATCAAGCACTAGCTAGGATAATAAATTCAAGCCCCTCACCAAAGCCTAATACTGGAGTCTCCAACAGTGGAAATATGAATAATAGTGACAGTAATAATTTTGGTAATTGACGCAGTGGTCATGGAACTTGGAGAGGTAGCAGGGGACATGGGCATGGTAAATATATTAGACGAGGACGTAGATACAATATTGTTCATAAAAATTACAATAATCAACAAGGTTAAAATTTTAACGACTTAATGCGAGTATTTTGTCAAGGACAAGTATCAATGACATCAAGTATATCTCTTAGTTATAACTCTTTTATTGGTTTTTCTACTCATACTACCAATAATGCTAATTTTCTTCAGAACATAATGCTAACTTGTCTTCTTCACCTATAATTATTTACCAATTATGTTTTAGTACAAGGCATACTACTTCCTTTTTCATTATTATTCTACCACCTTGGCCAACTCAACCATGCAGCCCTCAACTCCCATTGCACTTTTTTATTTAATTTGGCGTGGCTAATAATGTCATGTTGTATCCCAATTTTCAACCTTATCCCATATGATCTCATCTAAAGGTATGTTACTCAATAAGTTTCCTTACGAATATTCCACTAGCGTGATTGTTGGTGATGGGAGTAAATATCCATTTCCTGTGTTGAAAAAGCACAACTAAAAACCTCTTCTAACCTATTAGTTTTTTAGAATTTTTTACATGTTCGAAAATTGAAATATAATTTATTGCCAATTAAATAAGTATGTACTAATAATAATTGCATTGTTAATTTTGATGATTTTTCTATGTATATAAAAATAAGGACACGGGCAAGACACTACTCCAAGAATCCAGTGATAGAGATGTTTATACTATTTCTCCACATAAAAATTATGTTTCTTTCACCTCCTTCCAAGATTATAGTGACATTTGGCATTATGGATTAGGAAATTGTGGGCCTAGAGTTTTAGATTTTTTGCATCAAGCTCCATTAATTAGCTTACATCTAAATTTTTTAATAATGTGCTTCTTATAAGTTGGGTAAAGCTCATCGACTTTCTTTTAGTGATGTAGAGCATTGTTTAAGTACAATATTCTATCTAATACACTCTAATGTTTGATAATCACTTATTATTTCAAATTTGGGCTATCATTATTATGTTTGTTTTGTTGATGATTGCACTACTTATTCAAGGGTTCATACTATGAAGTACAAATTGATGTTTTAAATATTTTCTACACTTTTCAAGAATTGGTTCTAAATCTTTTTGAGAAGAAAATTAAAAATTTCAAATTAATAGTAGAATAAAGTTTGATAATTCATCTTTGAAAGATCAATTTCTTATAAGTGGAATTTATTTTCAGAAGGCATGCCCCCCTTCTCCATAGTAAAATGGAGTTGCCAAAAGAAAACATTGGCATGTCATTGAAATGATATGCACTTTTCTTTTGGAATAAAACATATTCGGACATTTTTGGGTTGATGCCTCTTATGCTGCCACTTACATAATAAATTATATACCCACACCTCTTTTAAACAATAAAATCTCTTTTGACATATTATTTAAAAAATCTCCAGTTTTTTCCTTTTTAAAAGTATTTTGGTGTGAATGTTTTTGAACTCTTCGAACTTAATCCCACAAACTTGAACCTCATTCAATGTGATATATCTTTATTGGCTATGCTTCAAATTATAAAGGATATCGGTGTCTTGATCCTTTTAGTGGTGGACTTTAAATTAGTATACATTTTCTTTTTGATGAGGATGTTTTTCCATATCCCTCCTTGATTTCATATTTCTTGTCTTCACCAAAACATTTTATCTTGCAATTAGTGGTCACTTATTCTATCTCTTTAGAGCCTCCCATGTTTTCTTCTAGTTCCACACTAATATCCTCATATACCAACCAACAATTCATTCTGGAGCCTCTTATTATCCCTTTTTAATTCCTTCAAAAGATGAGTCGGCCCCACATTCTATCACTAACTCATCTTTCTTTTGAGTCTAAACAAGACCACACCACTATTAGCTTCTTCACCAGTATTTAATCTTAATCCTTCTATGTCGTGCTCACCAAGCGCTCCCGATCCACCTCCAACTTTTTCTGAGTCTCATGTTCAATTATCATTCCCAATTATCAGTCTTACCATGTAGACTATGTCAAATTTGGAGTATTTAAGATACAAGTTATTTTGTACTTGCATACTAATAAAAATTCAAATATTGAACCATGGCAAATTTCCTTGACAGAAGAATTTAATGTAGTTGTTAAAAATATGACTTGACATTTATTACTATCAACCTCACATAAATTTTCTCTCTTATAACTCGGTTTATCGAATAAAATATCATTCTAATGGTTAAATTGAGCATCATAAAGGTGAATTGGTTGTATGGAGTTTCGGACATCTGGTAGGATGAGATTATAATGATACCTTTAGCCCCGTAGTAAAGCCCTTTACTATAGTGTTATTTGGTCTTTTGCCATTACAAATGATTGAGTCATTAGGCAGTTAGATATTAAAAATATATTTTTACATGATGATCTCACCGAAGATATTTACATGACCCAACCTCCAATTTTCGTTCATTCCAACTATGATAATAATGTTTGTGAACTTGATAAATCTTTATATGATTTGAAATAGGCTCCTTGGGCTTGGTTTTATAAATTTAGTAGCTTCTTATTTTCCTGATCCTTACTTATAGTCGGACTAATTTGTCGATGTTTATTTATCATTCTTTCACTGATATTCTTATTTTACTTTTTTATGTGATAATATTAATTTCACTAGGATCTCTTCTTCTTTATTCCACCCTATTGTTTATCTTCTTTCCCATCAGTTTACAGTGAAGGATCTTGGCGAACTTCATTATTTTCTAAGGGTAAAAGTAGTATGGTATTTAGAGTCTATGTTTTTTCTCAAACTAAATATGTTCAAGATTTGTTCACAAAATTTAATATCCTTAAATTTAAACTTGTCCACTCTCCTTTATCATCCAAGAGCTCATTATCATTACTAGATACAAAACTATTATCTAATCCTTCTGAATATATCCATATGGTTGGATCATTACAATACTTGACTATGACTAGGCCTTATATATCTAATGCGGTGAATCTTGTTGCGTAGTTCATGCATGCCCCTTGTCCTGATCACTTTCTTGTTGTGCAGTACATTTGTAGGTATCTGCAGCGTACCACAGAACATGGCCTTGTGTTGAAGAAAGCAAAGGATCTTTCTGTGGTGGTTGCTTATTCAGATGCTGATTGTATTAGGTGTCCTGACACTTCTCAGTTCACTACTGATTTTTCAATCTTCTTGGGTCAAAATTTAATTTTCTGGCACTCTAAAAATAAACCAATGGTCTCAAAATCCTTTATTGAAGCTGAATATCGTGTTTTTTTCTTACACAATCACTGAGACATAATGAATTCGCTATCTTCTAAATGAATTAGGTATAACTATTCATCAACCTATTAAGATTTTGTGTGACAATATCTCTACTACTTATATTGCAGCCAACCCAATTCTCCATGATCGCAATTGCACATAAAGGTTGATTATCATTTTGTCAGAGAACATGTCTCCCATGTTGTTAGTTATATACACATATAGCATACCTTAAAAATAATATAGAAGAATTAATAAGGTTAAAACAAATAACTAAGGAATGCTATGACATAGCATTTCAACAAATTTGATAAATCTAGTACTACAACTACCCCCCTCCCCCAAATTTGGTACAAAATTACTTATGAAAAAAAAATCTACTCGACTACATAAAAAATAGAAATATGAAGCATATAGTTGTAATACCCAGAAAAATCCAAACCAATATTAGAGCCATGTACCAAGCTTATCCATAGTACATCATGTTTCTTTTATAGTTTTATGAGTAGGTTAGATTTATATAAGGATTCAAATAAATCCCAGCTATTAGATGAATCAAAACATTCCTTACCGATTGAATTCTTGAGAAGGATATTGGTATAGTCAAATTCAAACGAGCATATCTCTCATTATACTTGGAATTTTTGATCTCATGACCTATAAACAGATATATAATTGAATTATCTTTCCAACGATACCAATTTTGCCTAAATCCAATATCGGAGCAAAGAGTTATTCCTATTTTACTCCAGCTTGTTAGGCTGGAAACAGTGTGACGACATTCGTTGTAGCTTACCATATTTGTGACGCCCTACCACGAAGGTCGTCAGCCTTAGGCAGAAACCAGCTCCTAAGTGATAATATTCGTGGTAGCTTACTACACTTGTGATTCCCTACCACGAAGGTCGTCAGCCTTAGGCAGAAACCAGCTCCTAAGTGACGACATTCGTGGTAGCTTACCACATTTGTGACGCCCTATCATAAAGGTCGTCAGCCCTAGGCAGTATCCATCTTTTGTGTGACGACATTTTTGATGGCTTACCACAGTTTTGACGCCTTGTCACAAATGTCGTCAGCCTTAGGCAGAGTTCAGTTTCTGTATGACGACATTTTTAATGGCTTACCACATTTTTGACCCCTTGTCACAAATGTCGTCAGCTGTTATTTTCAGCAACTGGGAATTTATTTAATAAGGGTATTTTGGTCTTTTCCCTTCACTTTCCACGACTTATAACCCTCAAGGAACGTATTATCTTCCATTCTCTTTAGTTAAAACATCTCAAAAAGCTCTCTCATACACTTTCAACCACAAGATTAGGGTTTCATCTCAAGATTATCTCCTCAGGAACAAAAGCATTCTTTCCCAAAGTGGTTAAAAGCTAGTCAAGAAAAATCAAGGGCGGGCCTAAGGAATTCTTCAATAACCTTCAAAAACATTAGATCTCTTTCAAGATTCAATCACTAAGATATGCATAGTGTACATCTATGGATCCAATCAGTTCACTCAAGATTCATGTTTTAAATATTATTTTGTAAACTTTTTGGGGTGATATGAGTATGTACATGTTGACGATCGTTGTTTAAGTTTCAATATTATGTCTAAAGGTTTTTTCATGGAATATATATGTTTGTTAATTGAAAACCATGAACTTTAGGTGGTTTAATATGGTGCAAGTATGAAACCCACCTATGCCTTAAAGAATGCATGCAAGGTGTTTGATAAAATGCTTAGGATGCTAGAAATTCATGTTTGTATGGTTCTATGATGTCTAAATGACAAGTTCATGTTAGCTATATACTTCAATATGAATTCCATGCTTTCCATGTGTTGCTATTGTGGTGGTATAAAGTATGCAAGATAATGGAGATATACAATATGTACATGAAATATATCCATGCATTCCCTATAATGTTTATGATGTTGAATAACTATATGAAATATGATACCCCCTACTTATGATATTATGAATTATGGACTCAATCTTCTGATCAAGTCATGTAATATGTGTCAGTTTACTTCTATCGAGTCCTAGGGGTAATCGTACCCAAAAAATATAGCTATATGCCTAGAGCCATGTCATGTTGTCATGATAATCTCAGTCAAGCTATAATCTATAGAACTTAGTCAGTCATGTGATTCAGAAAACCTCAGAAATCTCATGATCTCAGTTAACTCTCAGATAATAGTACTACTACGTCAGTCAACGGAAGTTAATTAATCTGTCCATGTACAGTCAGTTGAATCATGTTTAGTCTCTTTAGATGGGAGTAGAAGTTAGCACAGAGTGAACCCAAGGATGGGGACTCACCTACCAGTTTTAGGGTGTGATTCTTAGATGTCATCCTTGTATTCCAGAACTACGTAGCCAATGTAGGTTAATAAATTTAGCCTGTCAGATTAGGGTTGATGAGGTGGATTAACCTGTCAGTTTAGGGTCCGACCATTCTTACCTGGAGTACCTGCCAGATAAGGGTCACTCACAACTGTCCTTACCAGTGGCACGGTATTGACACCCCTCCAGTCGGGGCAGAGATTGGACCCCATCTTAGCTATAATGGCTTACATGGGACATGTCGGTTAAACAACTACCTCCCACAGTTTCAGTATTAGTCTCAGTAAAGAACTCAGACAATTCTTCAGATATCAGTATACCAGGACTGTTAGATACGGTCAAATTTAGTTATAGCACAGAACTCAGAGAGTTCAACCAGATTTAGGGCTGTCAAATATAGTCATCCATGTTATCAAAACTATGGTTCCAGACATGTATTAGTATATAGATTTATCCATTACGCACTCACGATCTTAGTTACTATGTATATATGTTTGCACTCTTACGTTCATATCAGTTAGTCAGTTAGCATTGTTCATGCATGTAAACCCTATTTATATTTAGCCTACCTCACTTGTATACTTAGTACATCTCTTCGTACTGACGCATTTGCGCTATGGTTCGTTCTTTTCATGTTACACCATAGGTTCAAAAACACGAGCTCCAGATCTGCAGTAGCCATAGTATTTCTAGTCGTAGAGATTCAGTGAGTCCTCTTCATTCGAGGACAATATGATTGGATTTATTCATTATTATTTTAGCCAATTATCAATTTACAAAGTTAGTTGGAGACATGCTCCTTCAACTCCTTATTTCAGACAGTACTTAGAGGCTTTCGAATTTATGCTCAAATTTAGCTTTCAGATTCAATTTTCAGTTTTTTGGATATTTTTTGCCCATATGGATGTTATATTATTTCAGTTGAACCTTATGGCATATTGTGCATGTTTTCTGGATTATTATGTCATGAATTGTAGTATACAGGTACAGATATGAGTCATGGGTTAGCTTGTGGTCCCTTGGGGTCATAAGTACCGTGTAGTATTCCGGTTCAGAAAATTAGGGTGTTATAAACTTGGTATCAGAGCCTAAGGTTGATTAGAGTCCTAGGAAGTCTAAAAGCCGCATCTAGTAAAGTCTTGTACATGGGTTTGTTGTGCGCCACATTTATGTACAAGAAGCTATGTGATGTTTTAGGAACAATTCCCTTCCTTCAGTATTTATGTCATGTTAGTAAGTATAATTTCAAATCAATCTCTCAGTCTAATCCACTCTTCTCTTATTTCAGAAACATGCCTCCAAAGAGAAGAAATCAACCAGCTCCTCAGCTCAAAGATCCTTTGGGCAAACATGTTTCTCATGCATAGTTCAGGACCGCATTTACCACTTTTGATCAGTCTGTAGCTGCCCAGAATAAATGACCAGCATTCGTTCCAACCAACCCAGTGGAAAATTCAGCAGCACCTAGGATTTGAGACTTCACCCGAATGAACCCTCCGTCCTTCTTTGGGTCTAAGCCGGACGAGGATCCTCAGGAATTCATTGATCAAGTCTAGAAGGTCATTGATATCATGGGAGTCACTTCTTCTTAGAGTGCCGAGTTGGCCGCATACTAATTGTAGGATGTCGCTCACACTTGGTACAAGCAGTGGTTAGCAGAAACGTTAGAGGATGCAGGTCCTGTTGAGTGGGAAGAATTTGTCACGGCTTTCTTAGACAGATTCTTTTCCTAAGAGCTGAGAGAGGCCAAAGTTCTTGAGTTCATCAATCTCAGGCAGGGAAATATGATAGTTAGAGAGTATTCTCTTAGATTTACTCAGCTAGCCAGATATGCCCCTTATGTGCTTGTAGACAACAGGGCTAAGATGAGCAAGTTCGTGTCAAGGGTGAATGATAGCATGGTAAATGAGTGTAGGTCTGCAATGCTGAATAGCGATATGACTTTAGCCAGGCTCATGAACCACGCTCAATAGATAGAGGAGCATAAGGTTAAGACTAGGAAGAGGCAGAACACGAGAGTAAGAGTAGGCAGTTTCAGTTTTGCTCAGCCCAAATCAGAGAGAGGAAATCATTCACAGTTTCATCCTAAGTCAGTAGTTCCAGCCCCTTCCTTCACTAGTGCCCCATTGCCGAAGTTTAGGGACGACAACAGAGACAGAGCACCAGGCTCTAAATCTTAGGGCAGTGTTAGCAGTGCTCGAACAAACCCTCTTTGTCAGACTTGTGGTAAGAATCATAAGGTATTTGTAGAGTCGGTAACGATTTCTGTTTTGGTTGTGGTAAGCCAGGCCACAGTATTAGGTAGTGTCCTCAGCTAGGCCCTCAGGGTCAGCAGAATCGTTCCACAGCCCAGTCGAGTCATCCGAACCAGCAGGGTGCCACTTCCAGTGCTACTAGTGGGCAACGCCCAAATAGACTCTATTCTATGTTCTTCAGACCCGACAGGATTAGGAAAATTCTCTTGATATCATTACTGGTATGTTATAGATTTTCCATGTTCATGTTTATGCTTTGTTATACCCAGGTGCATCCTTGTCTTTTGTCACTCCAAACATAGTAGGCAATTTCAGAATCAATCTCAAAATTTTAGCAGAGCCCTTTTCAGTCTCTACCCTAGTGGGTAAAACCATCATAGCTTGACAGGTATGCAGGAACTGCCTGGTTATGATATTTCAAAAATCCACATCAGCAGATTTAGTCGAGTTAGAGATGATTAATTTTGATGTCATTCTTGGCATGGATTGTCTTTATTCCTACTATACCATAGTCGACTGCAGAAACAGGATAGTTTAGTTTCAGTTCTCGAATGAGCCCGTCCTAGAGTGGAAGGGTAGCACTTCATCTTTTAGGGGTCAGCTTATTTCCTACCTTTGGGTAAGGAAAATGATTTCTAAATGGTGTGTGTATTATCTCGTGCATGTTAAGGATTCTAGTTCTGAATCTCTCAATCTCGAATCAGTCCCTATGGTTAATAAATATTCAGACGTCTTTCCTGAAGATCTTCCAGGCATTTCTCCTGAAAGGGAAATAGACTTTGGTATAGACCTTCTCCTAGATACTCAGCCTATTTCTATTCCGCCATATAGAATGGCACCATCAAAACTCAAGGAACTGGAAGATCAGTTGAAGAATTTCTTAGATAAGGGATTCATCAGGCCCAGTGTATCCCCATGGGGTGCGCCAGTCTTATTCGTGCACAAGAAAGATTGTTCTCTCAGAATATGTATTGATTACCATCATCTCAACAAATTCATGGTCAAGAACAGGTATCCGCTACCTAGGATAGACGACTTGTTTGACCAACTTCATGGTGCCAGTTATTTCTCAAACATAGAACTCAGATCAGGCTATCATCAGCTCAGATTTAGAGAATATGACATTCTGAAGATAGTTTTTCGTACTCAGTATGGTCACTTTGAACTTTTAGTCATGTCCTTTGGTCTTACCAATGCCCCTGCAGCCTTCATGGACTTGATGAACCGGGTGTTCAAGCAGTACTTGGACACATTCATCATAGTCTTCATAGATGATATTCTGGTCTATTCTCGCACAGAGCGTGATCATTTAGACCATCTAAGATGTACTGCGACTTACGGGAGATCTATTGTTGGAGTGGGATAAAGAAGGACGTTGTAGAGTTTGTGGCTAAGTGCTCTACATGTCAGCAGGTTAAGGTAGAGCATCAGATACCTAATGGTTCCATGTACGAGTTCACTATTCCTACTTAGAAGTGGGAAGAAATGAACATGGACTTCGTGATGGGTTTTCCTAAAACACGTCATCAGCATAATTCAATTTGGGTCATTATAGACAGAATGACCAAGTTAGCTCATTTCCTTCCAGTTTGTACCTCTTGATCAGTCGAGGATTATGGCAAACTCTATATTAGGGAGTTGGTGAGATTACACGGTGTTCCAATATCTATCATCTCGGACAGAGGTACCCAGTTCACCTCTCACTTCTAGAAAGCATTCTAAAAGGGTCTTGGTACCTATGTTTATCTCAGTACAGCATTTCATCCTCATACATCTGGTCAAGCAGAAAGGACCATTAATACTCTAGAAGATATGCTGAGGGTGTGTGCAATTGATTTTAAGGGAAGTTGGGATGACCACTTGCCATTGATTGAGTTCGTATATAACAATAACTATCACTCTAGTATTCAGATGGCTCCATTCAAATCTCTCTATGGTAGGAGATATAGGTCTCCGATCGGTTGGTTTGAAGTTAGTGAGACCACAGTCATAGGGCTTGACTTAGTATTCGATGCCTTAGATCCCTAAAAGGCTGGTTTTTCATTGTCTGCTTGCTATTGCACTATCATTACTCTCGGTCATTTGAGTTCCCTTAATTTTTGGTTCTATTATTACTTTTATCACCAATAATTTAGCCTCTATTGATGCATTTTTCATTTCTTATGTGATAATTTTCTTCTAGATTGAACCCAGAAAACATGCATAAAGAAACTTGATCCAAACTAATTATCCTATTTCAAAATTTATATGTATTCTTGTAGACCTTGAGATGTGCTTAACATCTTCCTTTTGAGGTAACTTGATGTCAGGACCCTCTTAATTATTATGTTTGAATCCTAAATTTAAATCTCATATCCAAAATCATCTCAGTTTGGAAGTTATAAATTTTAGGCTAGACAAGTTTTGATCGATTACAGAATGAGGTGTGGCCTAGGGAATCTGAGAATGGTTTGGACTACGGTAGTGATATTTGTATTGATTTATAGTTATCTAAGAATATAAAAAACCTAAAAAAAATTACAAAATCAATTTTGGTTTATTAGAACTCCCGAAATTAATCGTAGGGTAAAGGGCACTATTCGAAATGTCACATATTTAAGGTGTGTTGAAAAAAGTGAGATTTTTGGAAGAAAATAGACATTATATCCCATAGACGCTGCTATAGTGGTTGGTACTGACATAGAAAAATAATTTCCTCTATGTTGGCAGTCAAAAGCGGTCAGTGACTGCTATAGTTGTCGATATATATTGCAGCACCAATTTAGCAGTTAGGTACCGCTATGGCAGTGAAAATCGCAAATTTATTTAAGTATTTTTTTGAAATAATTTATTTTTTTAAAACTCATTTTAGGAAAAATAATGGGTGATTAAGGCAAAACCCACCAGATTTTCTTCAATTCGCTTGGCTAACAGACAAAATTTATCCCTATTAACTTATATTTAATTATTAAGCTTTAGAATTATTAATTCACAGAGTTTGGGGAGGTTTAGGATAGATTTGGTTAATTTTTGGTGCAAGGGAGAAACTTAAGAAATAAGTTAATGGTTTTTGAGTATTAACGAGTAAATTATACTTGTATTTTATTAATTCACTAATTTATCGCTGAAATTGATAGTTTCAAGTATTTTGGTGGAAAAGCCCTATAACCGAAAGGTAATGATCATGAATTTGACCTTAGGAGTTGAGTGTGAGTTATAAACCTCAACATGTTAGATCACTTTTTTTAGTTATGTATTTATGTGCACGTTCTAGACTATGAGCAAGAAAAATTTTCATGGAAGATCAATACTCTTGCAATGAGGAGTTGTGCAAGCTTGGTTTGAAGGTGGTGATGGTATTATAGTTTAATCCAATTTTTTCTATATGTTAATGTTAAATAATTTGTAGTATGGCTTGTTAATGCATGTTGTTGGGTCTGGTCTTTACAAATGATTTGCAGTTGTTATATGATTGTGACCTACCTTACTTGCTAAATGTGGAATGTTCGATATTTAGGACGTTCTCATGGGATTTTGGGTGAAAAATGAGTTGTAGACACATATGTAGGGGATTTTAGTACATGGATGGTAATTATCCCCTACAGGTATTGCTAGAGGGTGATTATATATCCGTTTGCATGTATGTACTAGGGTAAGGTGAGTTTGATGTTCCAGTAGTGAACTGGAGAAATATACTTTTATACTTAATTATCATGACTTTATTTACAAATTATGATAGCACATACTTTATCTTGCCAGTAGGTAAGCCAAACCATAGCCAGAGCTACACACAATGGTAACTTGTTAAAAAAATACATAAAAGCCATAAATCTTCATTCAAAGAGTTAAAACAGCAATAAAGCAACCACAACAGTCTAATTGATATAAAAGAGCAAAAACCATTCCAAGACTCAATAATTTTGGTACAAGAGCTACTACAAATAAATTATAGGTGCTGAATAGTCAAATACAATCTCTCTGAAATGAAAGAATTGATATAGATAATAAAAGGAAAAAGTAGAACTTTGACTCCAAGAGCTCACCTAATGTCCAAAATTAACTCTGTACGAGCGTCACGTCAATGGCGGAAACTAGTACTTGGATCTGCACCAAAAAGGTACAGAAGTGTAGTATGAGTACAAAAACCACGGGTACTCAGTAGGCATATGTAAGACCCCATAAAACTCCTAGTCTAATCCAGTCGTATATAGCATGAAAAAGAGGTCCCAGATTCATTTTTGGCCTTCATAATTTGATGATCTTATTTTTGATCTTGACAACCCTAAATTGTTGATTTCTAAATTAATTCATGAATAGGGATATCAATAGGTGTTCTCGAAAGAGTTTTGGATTTTTAGGATATCATTTGAGGCATTTTTAGGCATCCAAAATAGTGCATCGATGCAATCTCGATGCACCGCATCGTCCATCACATCGACAATGTTATCACTAGCACAAGCAGGAAAATTCCAGTGAGCCGATGCAATCTCGACACATCGCATTGTCTATCGCCTTGACCCCATCGATGCATCTCTTGATGCATTTTTTAGTAATTAAATACATATCCAGAAGGAAACTTAGGTCAATTTCCTCACTTTTATTTAGCCCTAAAACATTAGATTAAGCCACCCTAGAGGCAAAATTCATTCTTTATTCTCAAATTGTCGCAAGAACAAAACCCTAGGTCATTAAATATCAAGTCCTATGCTCAAGAAATCACCAACATCTTTCAGAGAATTAAAAAGCAAGGTATGTTAGGTGTTAATCCTTGGTTTCCTTCCATCCTTGGAGTTCAAGAACCCCTTTTAAACTATAAGTTTATGATTGTATGATTTACATATCGGAATTTGATTGTGTTTATATATGCATTGATGTCATGATTAATTACAAGTTTCACAAAAATTAAGATAGTATGTGTGTTGAATTATGTGATCCTCATGTTAAACCTTCTAATTGCAAGTTGAGTATTGTATTCATGATGCTTATGTGATGTCCATTAACATGTACATTAGTTATGCTCCCCAAGTGTTTGATAGAATGACTATGTGAATTAAATAGTGATATCATGACAAGTTAGCATGTGTTCACATTCATGTACAAATTCATGTCTCTGAAGCATTTGAGAAAATGTCTAAGTGAATGAATTGTTAACAAGAAATTATTGTTATTATTTCAAGATTATGCCATGCTTTACTATTGATGCTATCGAGTCCTGGGGGTATTCAATACCCGAAAATCTAGCTGTTTACCTAGAATTATAGTAGCTATAGAATATTCTTAGTAATGTCACTAATAATATTACTCAATCAGTTACAGAACTCAATGATCTCAGTTCGATTCAGTCAGTCAATACAATCAATGTCAGTTCAGTCAAGCTTAGTACAATCTAGTGATCAATGTCTATTCAGTTGGTAGTATGATTCAGGATCGAGCGAACCCAGGGATGGGGGCATTCCTACCAGCAGAGGGTTTGACCCTTAGTAGCAGTCCCTGAGTTATAGAACTACGTAGCCTGTGTAGGGTAAGATGTCCTACTACCAGACTAAGGTTGATGCAACTATATATCTATAACTCATGAGTTTTCCTGCCAAATTAGGTTTGATCCAATATTGTTAGTATCCCTTGGCAAGATGCTAACACCCTTTCAACTTAGGTTACAAGTTGGACCCCGACTCAATTTGTAATCGGGGTATATCGGTTAGATGAACACTCCCGCAGCTACAGTTTCAGTTTCAGACTCAGTATAGAACTCAATTTAGTTCTACAAAATCAGGACTGTCAGAAACAGTCACCCAATTATTAGTAATCTCAAATATTAGTCACTTAATTATCAGAACTCGGTACTTAGTTTCAGTATGATCTCAGACACAATATATGCATATGTATATGCATAGTATTTCATACTCAGTATTCATAGCTATCTCAGTTGTCTATGTACTCTCATTCAGTTATACTTGTATCATTCAGTTAGTAAATGTTCATGCATATGAACCCATGTATATCAGCCTACCTCTCTTAGCATACCAGTACATTCAAAGTACTTATGCTTACTCTTTCTTTTGCGCTATGTTGTCTTATATCATAGGTTCGGACACTCAGGATCTAGACCCCGCTTAGCTAGATTCAATTAGCAGCAGTATATTCGGTAGTGAGTCCTTATCTATTGAGGATATTATTCTTTTTCAGTATGTAATAGATTCGATACTTTATTATTCGGAGTTAGTTAAGGTCTTGTCCCATCAACTCCATATTCAGACAGTTTTAGTAGAGGCTTTTCAAACTTGACTAGTTTCGGATAGTATTTAGTTATCAAGTGTTTTTATTAGTTGCTATATTTATCAGTTTTTAGATTATGAACCTTATGGGATTAAAGCCTAATTTTTGGATTATTTTAGTATTACAATTTAGTGCTCTCAGTAGGTACCAGACATGGGTTAGCTTGTGGTCCTTTGGGGTCATAAGGTCCATGTAATGTCCGGGGTGCAGACTCAGAGCGTTACAAACTTGGTATCAGAGCCTAAGGTTTAACAGAGTCCTAGAGAGTTTGAAAGCGCATCAAGTAGAGTCTTGTGCATGGGTGTATAGCACACCACACTTATGGATAAGAGACTTTGAGGATTTTTTAGGAAAAGTTTCCCTTCTTTCAGCATTTACATCGTGCAAGAGAGCACGAGCTCAAGTTAAAATCTCTTTCAAATCCAAGTTTCCCTTCCATTTATAGAATATGCCTCCCAAAAAGACTAATAGAAAAAGAATGGGAAACCAGCCAACACCTCTACCCATCCAGGAAGATCTCCTGTATGAGCAGGTTTGTCATGCAGAATTCAAAGCAGCTTTCACCACTCTAGCCCATTCCATAGCAGCATAGAATGAATGTCCAGCTGCTGTTTAGTCTAACCCAGTGGCCAATACTACTGCAACCAGAATTCAGAACTTTACCTGAATGAACCCTTTTTTATTTACATGGTCTAAGTCTGAAGAAGACCCTCGGGAATTCGTTGACATGGTGTAGAAGGTCACTGATATTATGGGGTAACCACTCATGAGAGTGCTGAGTTAGATGCATATTATTTGCAAGATATGGCTCATTCATGGTTTAAGTAGTAGAAGGTAGATAGGGGCGCAGATGCAGGGCCCATAGAATGGGAAAACTTTGCTACTGCCTTTCTAAATAGGTTCTTCCCTTTGGAGTTAAGGGAAGCTAAGGTGTTAGAATTCATTAACTTAATGTAGGGTAGCATGACAGTGAATGACTATTCTCTAAAGTTTAATCAGTTAGCCAGATATGCTCCTTATGTGGTAGCTAATAATAGATCTAAGATAAGTAAGTTTGTGTTTGGTATGTCTAACAATATGGTCAAGAAGTGTAGGACCTCAGTGCTAATTAAGGAGATAGACTTGGCTAGTTTGATGGTCCATGCTCAATAGATAAAGGAGCAGAAGACTAAGAAGAAAGAGAGGGAGAACAAAAGGGCTAGAAAAAGTAGCTTTAACTTTACTCAGCCTAACCAAAATACTCAGTTCCAGCTCCGTGCTCAGCCAGTGCTCCATTTCCTAAATTTAGAAATGGTAATAAAGATGGGGCACCCGGCTCTAAATCTCAGGGTAGTGCCAGCAGTGCCCGAACAAATCCTCTTTATTAGAAGTATGGCAAAAACCATAAAGATATCTGAAGAGCTATCAGTGATGTATGTTTCAGATATTGTAAGCTAGGCCATAGGGTTAGATAATATCCTCAAGTAGGTTCACAGAGTTAGCATAATCATCTCCCGACTTAGTCAGGTCGCCCATCTCAACAGGGTGCAACTTCTACTGCCACCAGTGGGCAACATCCAAATTGGATCTATGCACTTCAGTCCTGATAGGATCAAGAAAGTTCTCCTAATGTAGTCACTAATATGTTACTAGTTTATTATTTACATATTTATGCTTTGCTAGATCCTGGAGCTTCTTTGTCCTTTGTAACTCTATATATATCTGTTGACGTCAAAGTCAGTCCTAAAATCCTTACAGAGCCCTTCTTAGTCTCTACCCTAGTGGGTAAGTCTATCATAGCCCAGCGGGTATACAAGAACTATCCGGTTATGGTGTCTCAGAAAGTAACTTTAACAGACTTAGTAAAGTTAGAGATAAAAGATTTTGACATCATTCTCTACATGAATTGGCTTCATTCATGTTATGATTTAGTTAACTATAGAATTAGAGTTGTCTAATTTCAGTTCCTGAATGAACATGTCCTAGAATAGAGGGGTAGTACTTCAGCACTAAGAGGTCAGCTTGTTTCCTATCTTAGAGTGAGGAAGATGATATCTAAAGGGTGTTTCTATCATCTCATTTGAGTTAAAGAATCTAGTTTAGAGACCCCTAATCTTGAGTCAGTTTCAGTAGCATATGAATTTTTCCTGATGTGTTTCCCAAAGATCTTCTCAGAGTCCCTCCCAAAAGGGAAATTGACTTTGGCATAGACCTTCTTCCAGATACTCAGCCTATATCTATTCTGCCATACAAAATGGCTCCAACAAAACTTAAAGAATTGAAAGAATAGTTGAACGACCTTTTAGATAACGGATTTATCAGGCCTAGTGTCTCTCCGTGGGGTACACTAGTTCTATTCGTGCATAAGAAAGATGATTCTCTAAGAATGTGTATTAACTACCATTAGTTAAACCAAGTCATGGTTGTGAACTAGTATCCACTTCACAGAATCGATGACTTGTTTGACCAACTTCAGGTTTCAGTTACTTTTCTAAGATAGAACTCAGATCAGGCTATCGTTAACTTAGAGTCAGAGAATGTGACATTTTAAAAAAATCTTTCATAACTTGGTATGGTCACTTAAAATATCTAGTCATGTCATTTGGACTTACCAATTCCCCAGCAACTTTCATCGACTTAATGATAGGGTGTTCAAGCAGGACTTGGACATATTCATCTTAGTCTTCATAGATGACATTCTTTTTTATTCTCGCAGTGAACATGATCTGGCAGACCATCCTTGCATAGTATTACAGACTCTCAGAGCCCATCAGTTGTTCACCAAATTCAGTAATTGCAAATATTGGCTAAGGTCAGTAGCTTTTCTTGGTCATATAATTTTTGATAATGGCATTAAAGTTAATCCTTAAAAGACTAAAGTAGTGAGAAACTGGCCCAGACCCATCTCATCGTTAGATATCAGGAGTTTCTTATATTTGGCTGGATATTACCAATGGTTTATAGAAAGATTTTTATCTATTTCATCCCCTATGTCCAGATTGACTCAAAAGAAAGTTAAGTTCCAGTGGTCAGAATCTTGTGAGAAGAGTTATCAGGAGTTGAAGACTCGACTTATTACAACCTAGTTTTGACTTTACCAAATGTTTCAGATGGGTTTGTTGTGTATTGTGATGCTTTCAGAGTTGGTTTAGGGTGTGTTTTGATATAGAAAAGTAAGGTCATAGCCTATGCCTCTAGACAGCTTAAGCCCCATGAAAAGAATTATCCCACCCATGATCTAGAGTTAGCAGCTATAGTTTATACCTTTAAATTTTGGAGG
Organism: Capsicum annuum; assembly: GCF_002878395.1. NCBI lineage: Eukaryota > Viridiplantae > Streptophyta > Magnoliopsida > Solanales > Solanaceae > Capsicum > Capsicum annuum. The sequence goes on from NC_061116.1 coordinate 74,965,351, forward strand.
CACTATTTGTATGAAGTACATGTTGATGTGTTCATAGACCATAAAAGTTTGCAGTATGTATTTTCTTAAAAAGACTTGAACTTGCGTTAGAGAAGGTGGTTGGAGTTGTTAAAACACTATGACATCAGTGTTTTGTATCATCCAAGAAAGACCAATATAGTGGCTGATGCTCTTAGTAGATTATCTATGGGTAGTGTTGCTCATATTGAAAGTGGTAAGAAGAAGTTAGTTCAGGAAGATCATCAGCTTGCCAGGTCTGGTGTTCATTTGGTTGATTCAGTTGAGGGTAGTGTTTGGGTGCAGAATAGTTCGAAATTATCTTTGGTTTCTGAAGTAAAATAAAAGTAGTATAGAGACCCTAATTTAGTTAATCTAAAGAAGTCAGTCATAGATCTGAAAGTAGAGGTTTTCTCCCAAGGGGCAAATGGTGCGCTGCATTTCCTGGGTCGATTATGTGTGCCATATTTTAATGGCGTGAGGCAGTGGATTCTTGTAGGAGCACATGGTGCACATTACTCAATTCACCCAGGGGCCACTAAGATGTACCATGATTTGCAGGAGATCTATTGGTGGAGTAGGACGAAGAGAGACATTACAGAGTTTGTGGCTAAGTACTCAACATGTCAGTAGGTCAAGATTGAGCATCAGAAGCCTAGTGGGTCTATGCATGAGTTCAGTATTCCCACTTAGAAGTAGGAAGAAGTGAACATGGACTTTGTGATGGGTTTGCCTCTTAATCATCGACAACATGATTCGATTTGGGTTATTGTGGATAGGATGATCAAATGAGCCTATTTTTTGCCAGTTCATACCTCTTATTCAGCCGAAGATTATGCTAAGCTCTATGTTAGAGAGTTGGTCAAATTGCACGGAGTTCCTTAGTCCATCATTTTAGATAGAGGCATCCAGTTCACCTCTCATTTTTGGAAATCCTTCCAAAAGGGTCTTGGTACCCAAATTCACCTTAATACAGCCTTCCACCCTCAGAAAGATGGTCAATTAGAAAGGACCATCCATACTCTAGAAGATATGTTAAGAGCGTGTATCATTGACTTTAAGGAAAGTTGGGATGACCACTTGACTTTGATTGAGTTCGTGTATAACAACAGTTATCATTCCAGTTTTCATATGGCTTCATTTGAGGTGCTTTATGGGAGGAGATGTAGATCTCCCATTGGTTATTTTAAGGTAGGTGAGGCCACAGTAGCAGGGCCTAAATTGGTGTTTGATGCCTTAGAGAAAGTTTAGTTGATCAGGGAGAGACTTAAGACAGCTCAGAGTCGACATAAATCATATGCAGATGTAAGGAGAAAGGATATCGAATTTAAGATTGGTGATTTTATGTACTTGAAAATCTCTCCCATGAAGGGAGTGAAAAGGTTCAGCAAGAAGGGGAAACTCAGACCTTGATACGTCGGTCCTTACATAATTCTCTGTTGTTTCGGAAAGGTAGCTTACGAGATTGAGTTGCCTTCAGACTTAGCTTCAGGACATCTAGTGTTTCACATCTCCTTGCTAGGGAAGTTCATAGGTGACCCAGCAATTATACTCCTTATATAGGGTATATACGTTCAGAATAGTCTCTCTTATGAGGAAGTCCCAGTCAAAATCCTTGATTATCAGGTTCGCAGACTGAGGAACAAAGAAGTTTCTTTAGTCAAAGTTCTTTAGTGGAATCTGTCCATTGAGGGAGCTACTTAGGAAGCAGAAGCATATATGCAGACCAAGTATCCTCACCTCTTCTCCATAAACTCAGACTCAGCTCAAAGTAATAGTATTCATTAGATTTACTCAGTTTGAAATGCTCAGATTACCATTTCAAACTTGGTATCAGTTTCAGCTGCATAGCATTCTCATATCATGCATACCTTCGTGAAATAGCTCAGTCATACGTCATGTCTTCAGAATTTAGTCATGCTTCAGTTATACATATTCAGTATGGAAACTCAGTTTATCAGTAGTTTTTGTCATGTAATCATACTTCAGTTATGCATCTTCAGTATGAAAACTCAATTTATCAGTAGTTTCAGTAATGTAATAATGATTTAGTTGGCCATGTTCAGTATGTAAACTCAGTCTATCCATATTCTCAGCTTAGTTAGTCTCATTCGAGGATGAATGTTCCCAAGGGGAGATATTGTAAGACCCTATAAAAGTCCTGGGCTAATCCTGTCCTACATAGCATGAAAAAGAGGTCCCAGACTTAGAAAATTTCAGCAAAGTGTTAGTACTTAGAATCATTTTTTTCGCCTTCATAATTTGATGGTCTTAGTTTCGATCTTGACAACCCTAAATTATTAATTTCTAAATTTATTCATGTCAGGGATGTCAATATGTGTTCTTAGATGAGTTTGAGATTTTTTAGACGTCGTTTGAGGCATATTGGGTATCCAAACCTGTGCATCGATGCAATCTCGACGTACTGCATCATCTATTGCATCGACAGTGATGTTATCAACTTAAGCAGGGAAATTCTAGTGACCTGATGTAATCTCAAAGTGTCGCATTGGCCATTACCTCAACCCCATCAACACATCGTGTCGGTCTGTGCATCACTTGGTGCATCCAGAGGGGTATTTAGGTAAATTTCTCTACTTTTATTCATCCCTAAAATACGAGGTTAAGCCACCCTAAAGGAAAAATTTATTCTTTATTTTCAAATTCTCGCAAGAATAAAACCCTAGGTCATTCAATTTCAAGTCCTAGGCTCAAGAAATCACCAACAACTTTCAGAGAATTAACAAGCAAGGTATGTTAGGTGTTCATCCTTGGGTTTCCTTCCACCCTTAGAGTTTAAGATCCCCTTTTAAACTACACATTTATGATTTCATGATTTACATATTGGAATTTGATTGTGTTCATATATGTATTAATGTTTGGGGTTTCAATCACTAATTAATTGCAAGTTTCATGAAAATCAAGATAGTATGTGTGTTGAATTATGTGATCCTCGTGTTAAACCTTCTAATTACAAGTTGAATATTGTATTCATGATGCCTATGTGATTTCCATTATCATGTGCATTAGTTATGCCCCTCAAGTGTTTGATAGAATTCCTATGTGAATTGAATAGTGATATCATGACAAGTTAGCATGTGTTCCTATTCATGTACAAGTTCATGTTTCTCAAGCATTTGACAAAATGTCTAAGTGAATGCATTATTCGCAAGCAACTATTGTTATGCTTTAAAGATTATGCCATGCTTTACTATTGATGCTATCGAGCCCTGGGGGTATTCAATACCCAAAATTCTAGTTGTTTACCTAGAATTACAGTAGATATAGAACTCAGTCAGTTATAGAACTCAGTGAACTCACTCCAGTTCAATCAGTCAATACGATTAGTGTTAGTTTAGTCAAGATTAGTACAATCTAGTGATCAGTGTCTATTCAGCTAGGACTAGGATTCAACATATAGTGAACCCAGGGATCAGCGCATTCCTGCCAATAGAGGGTTTGACCCTTAGTAGTTGTCCCTGAGTTACAGAACTATGTAGCCAGCATACTCTTTACATAAGTCGTACCCTGGGCAATAAGCTCAAAACTCATAAATTTTCATAGGAAAAATATGGGGTGTTACATTCTCCCCCTAGAATCATTTATCCTCTAATGATAAATCAAGGCATCTATTATGACATGACCCGAACTGGGGCCTTGTCTTAATAGGCATCGGAAATACAACCAGGACTGCGGACAACCCCTGTTACCCAACCCAACCTCCAAACACGTACCCTGAGTTGGATGAATTTCGAACATATAACAAGATAGTTTCTATTATATGACCAGACTCTGAGAAAAGGTCCATGGCCATGACCAACCCAAGCAAGTCCCACCAACCAATATCCAACCAATAACCAAAACCAAAACAAAATAATAATTAAGAACGAGTCCATAACATAAAAGGATGGAACAATCATAAATACAATCCAATGGTATCAACCCCAATAACAATTCTAATACAAAGGCTGACACCACTATTGACACCACCCATTCCTACCCGTAGTAGTTCTATAAAGCCTCTAACATAAAGTAGAATAATATCTAGTTTTGACATGCCTCCAGCCACAGCCAAAACCAAAATCCATGAAATAACCAAAGTATGTAAAGACATCTATGATATGAAATATAGTCTTCTAGAGTATGAAAGCTCACCACTTCAATCGAATAGTTGATCCCAAATCTGATCACTTAGAAGAAGGAGTATAATGGCTGGTCTGTGCATTGCATGGGGATACAACCACCCAAATATGGGTTAATGGGTGAACTTTAGCTACTACTCAGGATAAGGATAAAATAATACCAATATTTAAAATAAAGTAAACCAACCATATAGATTCATATTGTTACATACATAAATAGCCCTACTGGGAAGGTGAATTGGGTTTAGGATATATTTAAAACTATTAACCTGGGTATGTGTAGCTTAATCATCCTAGGACTACCCATGGGCTATATGTGTCCAATGTAATCCCTAAATGAGCCTCGATGTATGTAGCTACACAAACCAGAGATACCATAGGAGTAAGGGATTCCCGAGTACCCTTCGCTCCCTCTGATACATATGTACAAATGTACTTAGGGGAGTCTCATGTACCCCATAAGTTTCATATATAGTCGCCATGGACAATCCTTATGTCTGCAAACATGAGTTTCCAGTGTCCTTCCAATGGACTCACACTTTCACGATTAGCTATCACAACCCACTATTATTGCTCAATTAAAACTATTACCACACAACTAAACCACTATTCTATTTATTATTAACCAAGGCTATAAGTAGTGGTATCATCATACCTACTATATCTGGCAAGCAATGTCCGTATACATCTTTCTTAAGAAGATGGGATTCCCATGTACCCATAGATTACATTATCATGTTGACTAGGGGGGATCTCATATACCCCAAAAGTAATCATTATTATGTATGCTTGGGGGATTCCCTTGTACCCCACAAGGCTTTCAATTAAACCAAACCATGACCAGAAAGACCTTACCATTTAACCAATCTGAACCATTTAAACTATTTATACCATTTAGGGTTCCATTACTAAGTTATACCATGAAATTGTTCCATGAAAAGTTCAAAAATAAAGTAAAAACATTCTCATAGGCACATTATAAAAGACATTGGGAGTAGAGTTGTAATACCCCATATTTTTCCTAGTTTAGTTTAGCTCTTAGTACACAAGATTTCCTATATATTTCAAATATACTTAAAATTTTCAAGCTTAAGACCCATCATTGAGTATGAAATTTAGTAAGCCTTCCAATGCTATAAATTTTGCCCAAATATGATATATGGGAGAGAAGTTATGGCTCTTTTAGCGAAATAGTATGTCAAATTGAGAAGCACCGCATCACGATGAGGGTCAAAATGGCATTCATCAGTTTCCAGTGAGACACCGCAATTCTAGTTCAATATGGTAAAGTTTCAGTTTCCACTTGTCATTTTCTAGTACGGCACCACGATAGCGCCCCGTTGCGCTACAGTGCCATTTCAAAATTGTCAATTTTCATTAGCCCAATGCAATTCCTCCGCGTTATGCCAAATCCCATTTTCACAATTGTCTATTTTTAAATAGTTTCATCCAATATCTAATGGCTCACCGTGATGCCTCCGCGTCACGATGAAGGCTAAAAATGAGATATTTAGAGACGAAAATCTATTTCTTTCTAGGGGTAATTTGTTCTTTTTATATACCCTAATCAATCTAAACATATTAATTAACCCCTAATAACCTAATAATAGCACCATTTACTCAATTTTCCTCAAAGCAAGATAATGCTCTCTCAAAATAGCTAAACCCTAGCCTTTAAGAATCAAGTTCAATTCTCAAGAACACCACCAAGAATCTTTGAGAAGTTAATTTCTTAGGTATTTTAGGTGCTAATTTACGGGCCCTTACCACCCTTGGAGTCCAACAACCCTATTTAAAAATATAAGTTTTCAAATTTATGATTTCTATGCTTGAATTAGATCGTATGTATGTTCTTGATATTATTTGGGCTTCAATCCATGGTTAATTAAAAGTTTTGTGAAATTAAATAGCATGTGTGATGAATTATGTGATTTTCATGTTAAATTCTTGAATTTACAAGTATAATGTTATAAACATGATATTTACATATGCTTATTATTATGTGAAATAATCATGCTCCCCAAGTGTTTATTAGAATGCCTATGTGAATTGAATACTGTATTCATGACATGTTACCATGTGTTCCCATTCATGTAGAAGTTTTTGAATTGCAAGTATTTGACAAAATGTTTCAATTAATGAATCATGACTAAGTGACTAGCTAGTATGCTTTCAAGAATGTGCCATGTTTTACTATTGATGCTATCAAGTCATGGGGGTATTCGATACCCAAAAAATCTAGATGTTTACCTAGATTGTAGTAGCTAAAGAATAGTCTCAGTAATGTCACAAATAGTAGTACTTAGTCAGTTATAGAACTCAGTGAAATTCATCCTAGTTCAGTTCAGTTTAATAATAAGTTTATTCAGTTAAGAGTAAGATTTAGCATCGAGCAAACCCAAGAATGTGGGCTCACCAATTAGTAGAGGGTGTGATCCATAGTAGTAGTACTTATGTTCTATAACTACGTAGCTAGCATAGGTTGAGTATCAACCTGCCAGTTGAGGGTGGATAAGGTATTTACCTGCCGGTTGAGGGTAATACCATTCTTATCAGGGAACCTGCCAGTAGAGGATGACCCTTAGTCCTTTGAGATAACATTTCGGTGGATCCAAGATATAGTATCTATACCCATTGCACGGTACTGAAACCCTTCCAATTGTGGTTACAGATTAGACCCTAATCAGTTTAGAGAGGGGTATATTAGTTAGATGATTACCTTCTATAGTTTCAGTTTTAGTCTTTAGTATAGAACTTAGTGCAGTTCTACAAAATTAGGACTATCAGTAATATAAGGATCAATATACCAGTGACTGAGCTTTTTTTCTACCCAAACTGCATTACTCTCTTCATAGGAGGCACCTTTAGGAACACCCTATCCCCAACCTCAAACTCCAAGACCCTATGCCTTACATCTGTATAGGACTTTAGGTGGCTTAGGGCAGCCTTAAGCCTATCCTGAATCACCTTTTCCTTTCCGTTGCCTGATATCTCAAGTCTGAAACAAACATAACTACCTTACCAAGCTCAAACCATCAAATAGGAGATCCACACCTTGATAACACTCAACTTACACATCAATTTACTATAAGGCTGTTATCGTCAATATATTTACCTAAATTTTGGAGTTGGGGTCGAATCCACAGGGACTAATGTGAGTGGAAATTAAACTAATTTGAGACTATAGCTACAAGTTGAATTCAAACAGATGATACAAAAAGATAAAAAGGGGGTTTGGAGATTAGCAAATAATTTTTGGTCACCTTAGTTTCAGTTTGTAATCAAGAGTTTATGGAAAAACTAGAATTACGTTCACTGGGGATTTTAGTACTTGATAGATACTACTAGTGGTTTAAGATTCTCACGGTAGGTAGGATAACAAGCTATCTTTATCGATGTTATGCTTAAATGTCTCTCGACCTACTTAAGTGTTTAATTCCCTAGTCCTCTCGAATTTAGGGAATTTCTATTTACTGCCCAGATATTACCTCAGGTTAGCCAACCTTGTTACAACGCTAATTATTAAATAAAGTATTTCCGAGTCCCTGTTGATAATTCACTTCCTACTATATTTGATTTCTTTCTCAAGAAAATCAAAGCAAGTGCGTCTACTGTTTGCAACCAGAAGACGTTAATTAAAACTTCAGAATTATCAAGAAATCCTACCACCTTTTGAATCTTGAATACTTAGCACCTCATCAAGACCTAACCATAGATCCCATAACTCAGGTTAATGGAGTTTACCCACTCATGATGTAATGAATGAAACACATAATTGAATTCATAATTTAAAAGATAAACTTACAGAGATGAATAATAACTAGTGAATCACAGATTAGATCACAAAGGAAAAATCTCAAAATACTGAAATAATCTCTCAAAAATAGTTATGTTGTTAAAGTCAAGAAGTAAAGGGAGAAAATATCCAAATATGCTGTCCAAAACTCAATGTGTTAACTTTGTGCAAAATAATAATAATAATAACTAGAAAACCCTAAAACAAAGCTTTAAATAGTTTACCCTAAATAAAGAAACAAATTAATAAAAATCAGAAATCCTTCGGATTAGCCAACGACATTTATGATAGCTTATCAGGAAGCTGACGACTTATCACAAACATCGTCAGCTTCTTCTTTAGTTTTGGCTCTTCCTGCTTAAGGCTAACGACAAACGTGATAACCTATCAGCTAAATGACGGCCTATCGCAAAATATCGTCAAGGCTTTGCTTCAGTTTTCCTTGGTTGCCTTAGGCTGATGACATTCTTGATAACTTATCAGACCCTTGACGGCTTATCACAAAATGTCGTCACAACTTCCAATTTAGGCCAATTCTTTATCCACTGATGACGACCAACCTGATAGCTTATCACAGGGATGACGACCTATCATAAATGTCTTAGCCACACTTGTCTTCAAATTTCTTCAAATTTCAACTTCTTTGCTTAATTTTATGTTGAATCTCTATCATATCAGCTTAAACTACAATATCAAATATAAACTAATAAAAAATAACTAAAGTTACTCAAGACCTTGCAATTATTTAGAGTTAAAAGCCTCAAATGTGTTAGCATATGCTCACACATCAACATCCTCAACTTAAACAATTTCTTATCCTCAAGGAACCAAAACATAACTAAGAGAATACAAAGTACAATTTGGCAGCTAATTACTCATATCAGTTCAGAATAATTTCACCATCTTCAAGTTCAGTCAATTTAAAACTCAATGTTAATGTTTTGAAGAACAACCATGCAACTCATAAGCATCAAGATACGACAAAAATTCAGCAATAACAATCATGCCTTACCAAGATCACACTATCTGAACAAGTCAGTGACTTAGCAACATATCCAATGTGCCCTCATAACAAAGAAATCCCTTTTTCACTCATATCAGAATTTACATACATAAACATAGGGATAATCACAAGTCTCACTCTCAAAATGAAGTTCCAAACACTGCATGTCAAATGCCATAGGCTTTCCCTTATAGTCAGTACCCAAATCTTTAGGTAGGTCAGTTAGGATCACTTTAGGGCTTTTCTTAGGGTTGTAATGTAGGCTAGGCGCTGGTATGATATTCATGGCTATTTTAGAGTGACTATGCCTCCTTGACACTACACTAAACTCTTAGGGTTTCACTTCTCAACCTTCTTTTCTTTCTCTTCTTTTATTGATCACACATGCTCAAAATGGATGCGGTCTTTTAAATCATCATATTATCTTTTTATCATCTTTAACACAACTTTTTCTTTTCTTATTCCTTATTCACCATACCTAACTTTTATTCCTTTCTCTTATTCTACCTCTCTTCATGCTCACTTTGCATCACTCATTCCTATATAGCCACCCTCAACTTAGGCTATTTGCCTAAGTCAAGGTGTACAGTGTCCAAGGAGAACCAGGGCCAAAATAGGTTCATTGTGAGGTAAACGGGAAGGTGAGAGGTTTCACAGAAAGAAATAGGCATATAGGATCAAATCAGGTATCAAGGGATATTATTCACATTGGGAAGGTAATTTAGGCTAAAAGTGAGTTAATATCAAAACGGCCTATAATCCTTTCCTAACCCCTATCCTTCAATCAAGGTAAGACTAATCGAGCAAGTTTTGGATTTCAACATACAATGGGAACTAGGTAGTATCTCACACACACATGGCACAAAGGTAAATCACAAGCTACTACCCATTCAGTTTAGCAATTGTTACCATGTTACCAAAACTGAAACCATACAAAGATGAACAGTGGTCACAATTAGATGCAAATCACACAGTTAAAGAATTAGACCACTTGAGAGGTGTTCACAAAATAACAAAACCGTGTTAACTGCCTTAAGTACTTCTATTTCTCCTAGTCAACTACAAAATGTTACAACAAGTCACAATACGCCTAAACATGCCGGCTCTACTAGGAAAAAGACTTCAGGAAAAATAGGCACGACAACAAAAACCCCAAGAGGACATCAACACCCACAAGTATCCCTACCCTCAACTTAAAATCATGAAATGTCCCCAATGCATCAAACCAAAACAAAAGAGTTAGTAACATACCTATGGCACCATGGGTGCAAAGATCTGATGTTAGTCAGATAACATGAATACAAACAAGAAAAGACCTTGGGTTGCGTCCCAAGAAGCGCCAAGATTAGTGTCGAGGCACGACTCAGTTATCTTGACTACTCAGACTTCATCAAGATACCTTGTTGATAATTATTAAGGTCTCCACTTGAAGGATTTAAAACGTCGACCCAACTTTTGATCAATATATCTTCGAGGCACATTAGTCAAATGTATGGATAAAATGACACTTTCTTTATCTTGCCACTTTGATGACTTGAATCTCTTACCCAACTTCATATTAAATATCTGGATAGGCTCATTGGGTATTGATGAGATTATCAATAATCCACTTGATGCACATTGAATTTTGCCTATACTGACCTTCAAGTGGGGGGTTTCATTTTGCTCTTTTTGAATGCCAAACTCCATCATATAAGGATTATGTTCCTCATCTACAAAACACCTCAGTTGCTTAGGTAGGTGGACTTCCATCTTATCCACCAAGAATAATGTTGACAAATGGTTCGAATGAGGTCTTATCCTTAATTTTGGAGTTGCATCCTTCTGGGCATCCTTACCATAAATTGGGCTAAAGTCTTCAGAAGAGATTTGCTTGGTTTCTTCTTTTGCCTCTAGCACCGTTTCCTCAATCTTGGCATCATCCCTCATGGTAGGTTTGGTTGGTTGGAAAATCATCGAGGGTTGCTCAACATCAAGCACAACATCAATATAAGATTATTGTTCCTCATCTTCACACTCGTCCATTATATTAAATGATTCCACAGATAATATATCATCTAAACATAATGTGGAAAAGTGTTTTGAATGCTTGACGTCTATATCCATATCCTCTATCATTCTTCTTTCCTTATTATTTTCCCTTATGTCTTGATGTATATCATGTATGATATCATTCATTGTGCTTTGTTCTTCCTGTTCTTGACCATAAAACCTATCAAAATCATAAGAAGAACTAGAATTTGGGTTAGCATACCGGGGGTAGGGGGCATTAGATCAATCATTCTAATGTCTACCTTGACCTCCACATAAAAAAAATCATACTCCCAGTAGGTTGGAGATGGTGCACATATCTCTCTCCGGGGAGAAAATGTACAATCTTGCCAAAAGTGAGGTCCATCATAATAAGGACATGGATCATAAAGATATGATTTCCAACCACCAAGCTCAGGTTCATTCCAAGACGCCATAGTAATAAGTAAACTAAAATAAAAATCTACCTACCACTAGAAATAAACGTAAACTAAAAACAAATATTTACAAGTTTAAATTCAAGCAAGTAGGCTAAAATTCCAAACCAACTCAATATGCCAAATTGTTCCCCAGCAACGGCGCCATTTTTGATAACGCTAACTTACACTTCAATTTACTGCAAGGTGGCCGTTGTCAATATATTTACCTAACTTTTGGAGTCGGGATCGAATCCATAGGGAACAATGTGAGTGGCAATTAAACTAATTTGAGACTATAGATACAAGTTGAATTCAAACATATGATACGAAAAGATAAAATGGGGGTTTTAGAGATTAGCAAATAAATTTTGGTCACCTTAGTTTCAGTTTGTAATCAAGAGTTTATGGAAAAACAAGAATTATGTTCATTAGGGATTTTGGTACTTGACAGTGCTACTAGTGGTTCAAGATTCTCACGGTAGGTAGGATAACAATCTATCTTTACGATGTTATGCTTAAATGTCTCTCAACCTACTTAAGCGTTTGATTTCCTAATCCTCTTGGACTTGGGTAATTTCTATTTATTGCCCAGATTTTACCTCAGGTTAACCAACCTTGTTACAATGCTGATTATTAAATGAAGTATTTTTGAGTCCCTATTGATAATTCACTTCCTACTATATTTGATTTCTTTATCAAGAAAATCAAAGAAGGTGTGTCTACTATTTGCAACCAACAGACGTTAATTAAAACTTCAGAATTATCAAGAAATCCTACCACCTTTTGAATCTTGAATACTTAGCACCTCATCAAGACCTAACCCTAGATCCCATAATTTAGGTTAATGGAGTTTAGCTACTCATGATTTAACAAACGAAACACATAATTGAATTCAGGATTTGAAAAATAAACTTACAAAGATGAATAATAACTAGTGAATTGCAGATTAGATCACAAAGGAAAAATCCCAAACTACTGATAATAATCTCTCAAAAATAGTTGTGTTGTTAAAGTCAAGAAGTAAAGAGAAAATATCAAAATATGTTGTCCAAAACTCAAGGTGTCGACCTTGTGCGGAATAATAATAATAATAATAATAATAATAATAACTAGAAAACCCTAAAACAATGCTTTAAATAGTTTACCCTGAATAAAGAAACAAATTAATAAAATTCAGAAATCCTTCGAATTAGCCGACTACATTTGTGATAGCTTATCAGGAAGCTGACGACTTATCACAAATGTCGTCAGCTTCTTCTTCAGTTTTGGCTCTTCCTGCTTAAGGCTGACGACAAACTTGATAACCTATCAGCTACGTGACGCCTATCACAAAATGTCGTCAAGGCTTTGCTTCAGTTCTCCTTGGCTGCCTTAGGCTGAGCACACTCTTAATAACTTATCAAACCCTTGATGGCTTATTATAAAATGTCATCACAGCTTCCACTTTAGGCCAATTCTCTATCTACTGATGACGACCAACCTAATAGCTTATCACAGGGCTATCGACTTATTAGAAATGTCATCAGCCAAACTTGTCTTCAGATTTATTCAAATTTCAACTTCTTTGCCTGATCTCAAATACCATTACCTTTTTCCTACCTACATCACTCTTGATTTTCATTTAGACAGGATCTAGCATTTACTTCTCTTTATCTCTGAAACAAGAGACGACTGAACCACTTCCTGTACTAACACACCACTATTCTCAGAGTCCAAAAGGTCAATCCAAAGATTATCTAAGCAGTGAATATCCTTTACTAACTCCTATCTCTCTTAATGCACATGAGCTTAACTCCCCATGGAGAACCTACTAAGAGCATCAGAAACAACATTAGCCTTACCTGGATGGTAGTTAAAACTTATGTCATAATCCTTGATAAGCTCAAGTTATCTCCTCTGCCTTAGTTTAAGCTCTTTCTGAGTGAACACATATTGTAGACTCTTATGATCAGAAATGATGTCCACGTGCACTCCATACAAATAGTGCCTCTAGATTTTCAATGCAAATACCACTACTAAAAGCTCCAAAGCATTAGTAGGATAGATTTTCTTATGTACCCTCAACAACCTAGAAGCATGGGTAATCACATTACCATGCTGCATCAGAACGCAATTATGTCCCATCCGAGAAGCATCACCATAAATGACAAATTCTTCATTGCCTTTAGGCAAAGTCAAAATTGGAGTCGAAGTTAGCTTATCCTTTAGTTTCTCGAAACTACCCTCACAATGATCTAACCAAGAGAACTCTACTTTCTTCTGAATCAACTTAGTCAATGGGGAAGCCATTGTAAAAAACTCTCCACAAACCTCCTATAGTAACTATCCATACCCTAGAATCTTTGAATGTCGGTTGGAGTCATGGGTTTAGGCCACTTCTTAACCACCGCCACCTTTTGTGGTTCCACTGTAATCCCCTCACTAGAAATAATATGACCCAAAAAAGTGACGGCGTTAAACTAAAATTCACACTTTGAGAATTTAACATACAACTGCTACTCTTTTAAGGTCTGCAACACCACACGGAGGTGATTGGAATGGTTCACCTCACTCATAGAGTACACCAAAATGTCATCAATGAACACAATGACAAAAAAATCTAGAAACTGATCAGAATACCCTATTCATCAAATCCATAAATATTGTTTGCACATTGATCAACCTAAATGACATAACCAGAAACTCAAAGTGACCATACCGAGTATGGAAAGCCATGTTAGAGGTATCCACCTCCATAATCTTAAGCTGATGATACCCAAACCAAAGATATATCTTTGAAAAGAATTTGGCACATTGCAGCTGATCAAACAAGTCATCTATCCTTGGAAGAGGATACTTGTTCTTAACATTCACCTTATTCACTTGCGCATAGTCAATGCACATCCAAAAGGAACCATCCTTCTTATGCATGAATAACACTTGTGCACCACGTGGGGACACAATAGGATAGATGAAACCCTTTATCCAAAAGATCCATAAGTTGCTTCTTGAGTTCTCTCAACTCTTCTGGAGACATTCTATAAGGAGGAATAGATATTGGACGAGTGTCCGAAACCAAATTAATCCCAAACTCAATCTCCCTATCTAGAGGAACACAAGCAAAATCATTCGAAAAGACCTTAGGATACTCATTCACCACTGGAGCCGAATGTACAGAAGGACCCTCCAAGTTAGAATCTCTAACCCAGACTAAATGATAAAGACACCATTTTGAAATTAACCTCTGAGCCCTAAGATACGTTATAAACGTCCCTTTAGGAGCTAGGGAACCACCCTTCCATTCAATAATCGGTTCACCATGGACCTTAAAGACAACCTTATAGGTCCGACAATCTAAGGACATGTAGTATGTAAGTAACCAATTCATCCCATGAATAACATCAAATTACATCAAATCTAATTCAATTAAATCCACCAAAGTCTCTTTACTGCCAACAGCTACCACACACCCCTTATAAATTATTTTAGCAACTACATAGTCACTAATCAAGCTAGAAATAGAAAAAGGATCCTACCTCAGGATCAAAACAAAAATACATAGCAAGAAATAAGGTCACATAAGAAAGAGTGGACCCTAGATCAAGCAAACAATACACGTCATAAGAAAAGAGTTGTAACTCACTATTCACGACATTAGGTGATACCTCAAACTCATGTCGGGTAGTGAGAGCATATAACCTATTCCGGCCTATGACGATACAAGAAAAAAACAGATGCAGAAGAAGTACCCTTTTGTGTAGAAGAAGATGAAGAGGCAAATAGAGCCTTATTCATGCCTGAAACAACCTTACCAACTGAACAATTTCTAAGCATATGGCCTGGATGACTATATTTGAAGAACATGTCCCTCCCCTCATTACAAAAACCCTTATGCAACTGACCATAGAACCTGCAAGGGGGACACTATGAAGCCGACAGTGCCCTACTAGCCTGAGATTAGGCAACACATTCCCTAAAGTTGTCACCACCCTACTGACAACTATTACCCAACTACTTCAAGTAAAGAGCACTAGCTTTGGAGAAATAACTAAAACTCCCCTACCTTTTCTTTGGCCTCTTACCTCCATCCCGACCACCTTTCTGTTGACTACCCTACTCAATAACCTAAAGTTTTTACCCTGCCTTTCCCCTATCTCGGTATAATTCCTCTTTTTCTTCTCCACCTGATGCATATGAACAACTAACCTAGAGATATACATGTCCTTGATCATTAAGGTTGCCCTGCTTTCAAGGATCAAATCATGAGACAGTCTTAAAGCAAACTTTCTTATCCTAACTCTTATATCAGACACTATTTCCAAAGCATACCTAGACAGCTGGTGAAATTTCAAGCCATACTCCTTGACTGATATCTTCCCCTGTTTTAGATTTAAAAAATTCCTCCATCTTTGCTTTCCTCAACTCCTAAGGAAAGAAGAGATTCAAAAAAGCATTAGATAAAATCTCCTACAGAGATGACTCATCAACCTCACCCCTGCCTAATCCCATTCCTCGTATCATTGGTATGCCATATCCTTGAGCTGATAAGCGATAAACTTCACCCATTCCATATTTGTCGCATGTATAAGCCTGAATATCATTTCCATCTCATCCAAAAAACCCTAAGGATCATCCTCCACCTTAACACCAGTAGAGGTTAGAGGACTTAACTTCATGAACTGGCCAACCCTTGTGGCCTCAAAAGATGGAATATCACATGCAGCACGCTTGGCCTGAGAACCTACCAACTGAGAAATCATATGAATCGACTGACGAAACTCAACATTCATCACATCTTCCTAGGGAGGGCTAGAAGGAAATGCTAGAACTCCAGAAATATCAAGGACTGGACCCCTAGATCGAGTATGGATCCACTGTTAGAGCATGTCCCATCAACTTAATCCCCAGTTGGAAAAGAGGAGTTTTCATGCGTATTCGATCGTCGAGGCATGATTTGAAAGGTGAACAAAAAAGAATTAAAGAGGATTTCCAGGACTTAGACTCTAAGCTCGAAAAATAAAACACAAAGAAAAAGAGGAAAATCTTAAATGCCTTGTAGCCTCTCTCTTATGAGTGTGGTGTGCTATACACCCTTAAAATAGACTATACTTAAAATGACTTTGTGGACTTCTAATTGACCATAAACCTAAAGCTTTGATACCAATATGACACGACCCAAACTGGGGCCTTGTCGTAATGGGCATCCCAAGGCCAACCAGGACTAGGGACCACCCCCGTTACCCAACCCAACCTCCAAATATGTACTTGAGTCGAATGAATTTTGAAAACAACAAGATAGCATTTACTACAAGTCTAGACTCTGGGATAGGTCCATCACTATGACCAACCCAAGCAAGTCCAACCTACCAATATCCAACCAATAACTAAAACCAAACCAAAAAAGTAACCAAAAAATGAGTCCATAACATAAAAGGATAGAACAGTCATAAATACAATCCAATGGTATCAACTCTAACACTAATGCCAATACTAAGGCTGACACCATTACCAACACCACCCATTCTAACCCATAGTAGTTCCATAAAGCCTCTAACCAAAATTAAAATAATATCTAGTTAGGACATGCCCCCAACCATAGCCAAAACCAATATCCATGAAATAGCCAAAGTATGTAAAGATATCCAGATATAAAATTGAGCCTACTGGAGTATGGAAGGATACCACTTCAATCAAACAGCTGATCCCAAATCTGATCACTAAGAAGTAGGAGTAAAATGGTCGGTTCCTGCATCGCATAACGATATAACTGCCCGAAGATGCATTAGCGGGTGAAGCTAGCAACTTCTCAGGATAAGGATAAAATAATGCCATCCTTTAAAACCAAGTAAACAAACCATATGCATTCACAACTATAAATACATATATACAACATGATAGGAAAAAGAACTGGGTTTAGCACGCATTTAAAACCATGAACCTGCATATGTGTAGCTTAACCATCATAGAACCACCCATGAGCTATATGTGTCTAGTGTAACCCCCTGAACGAGCCCCGATGCGTGTAGCTGTATAAACCGGGGAAACCATAGAAGTAGGGGATTCCCTAGTACCCTTCGCTCTCCATGATACATATGTACAAGTGTACTGAGGGAAGTCCCGCGTACTCCATAAGTATCTGTATGTTGGCACGACCAATCCTCTTGTCACAAACATGAGTTTTTCCAGTGTCCATCTAATGGACTCATGCCTTCATGGTTAGATATCATACCCCTCCATTATTTCCCAATTAAAACCATTACCACACAATAAAACCACTTTTCCATTTAATATTAACCAAGGCTATAAATAGTGGTATCGTCACACTGACTATAGCTTAAAAATAATGTTCTTAGCCATCCTTTTTTAGAAGAAAGGACTCCCATGTACCCATAGATTACATTATCAAGTTGACTTGGGGGAATCCCATGTACCCCACAAGAGATCATTATAACGTATGCTTAGGGGATTCCCTTGTACCCCAAAAGGCTTTTATTTAAACCAAACCATGACAATCAAGACCTTACCATTTAGCCATCCAAACCATTTAATCCACTTATATAATTTAGGGTTCCATTGCCAAGTTATACCATGCAATAGTTCCATTAAATGTTCAACAATGTAGTAAAACCGTTCTCATATGAAAACATGTAAATCGATAATTAAAACATGGAAAAACCATAACCAGGTATTTATAACGAAAGTCCCAACATATATTTGAAAACCCAAAACTATACAACATCCAGGCCATGAAAATAATTCATAAAACATACCTTTAGCTGGAACTAATAATGAGGGTAGAGTAACATACCTTAGATTACAAATGAGATGAAAAGAGATAACCCCTAAGAGCATCAATTGACCACCTTGGAAGAAACCCTAGATTTTGCTTTACCCAAGAGCCTTGAGATATTTTGAGAGAGTTTCTAAGTGTTTGATTGATTTCAAATAGGTTAATAAAGCCCCAAAAAGACCTTTTATATCATGTGGTTCGAAGGAGTTATAAGGGGAAATGTCCAAAATACCCCCAACTTAAAGTGTATTAATTTCCCGTATGAGGATATGACTTTGTCATACCAATCATACCCTAACATATGAGTGGTACCCACCACTCTACCCTAGGCATCCCTAGACCCTTAACACTATCCAATATATGACCACCAAGCCCTATCCATATCTAAGGGTAGAACCAGTACCCTTAACCCATACCCATAACAAAATCAAGAGGTTTTGACACTGTCATACGAGTTGGACTATAAAACTCGTACCCTATCTCATGACTCATGGTGAGCCACTCATACTTAGATCCAAGTTAAGTTACTAAGTTTTAGATTAAGTGAAGAAAACCCGAACCTATGACCCATCACCCACCATTAGACTCATACCCACCTAAGTCGTACCCATTCTAGTAATCAATCTCCCAACACCACCCAATATTGAACAACATACTACTGGGTCATATGACTCATACTTTCACCATACGACTACTATGGTGAGTCGTATGATGTCCAGAAAGTCCAAAACCCTAGAAATTTCTGAGGTCCAAATTCCAGGGTGTTTCACATTAGCATGATTAAAAAATAGAAATGCAATCACAAAACCTTTAACAAAGTCAAAAAAAAAGTAGGAAATGCCATACCTTAAGAATGATTATCCAACTCAGGGAACAAGAATGATATTTGGACCTTATGTCTTCCTCAACTTCCCAAGTAGCTTCTTCTACCTTATGGTTCCCACGAAGGACCTTCACCAAAGCTACATCGTTTTTCCTCAAAGAGGGACTTTCCTATCAAAAATCTCAACAAGAACATCCTCACAAGACAATGGTTTTAAAATACCAATTTCCTCAATAGGCACCCCCAAAGAAGCATCACCCACATACTTCTTCAACATCGACACATGTAAAACTGAGAGAATGGAACCCAAACTCAAAGGCAAAGCCAATTCATAAGCGACGTTTCAAATACTCCTCGATATCAAATACAAACCAAGATAGTGGGGACTAAGCTTCTCATTCTTTAAGAACCTCATTACTTCATTTATAGGAGATACCTTCAAGAAGATCGAATTCCTAACCTCAAACTCAAACTCACTTCACCTCACATCTGCATAGGACTTTTTGCGACTCTAAGTAGTCTTAAGCCTACCCTGATCACCTTTACCTTATCCATGGCTTGGTGAACCATGTCCAAGTTAAATAATCTAGTCTCACCTCCCTTAAACAATCCAATAGGTAATTTACACCTCCTAATATAAGAAACATCAAAAGGATCCATCTCACTACTAAAGTTATAACTCTTATGTTATGAAAATAAAATAAGTGGGAAATGATCCACCCAACTACCTCTAAAGTCAATCATACAGGCCCATAGTATATCTTTAAAAATTAGAATAGTCCTCTTCACTTGTCCATCTGTCTGAGAATGGAAAATGATGCTAAGGTTCACCTTAAACCTTACTGAAATAAATGCCAAAAGTGAGAAAAGAACTGCATACCTCAATAAAAATTAATGGAAACTAGAGCACTATGCAATCTAAATATCTCTTCAAGGAACAACTTCACATAATTCTCTTTAGAGTAGGTAGTCCTCACAGGCAAGAAGTGAGCAAACTTAGTCATCCTATCAATGATGACTCAAATCAAATCATGCTGAGTTTAAAACCATAGAAGACCAGTAATAAAATCTACGTTGATCATTTCCCATTTCGTCATGGGCTACTCAATCTCTTGAGGCAACCTATTGGGCCTCAAGTTCTCAGCCTTCACTTGCTGATAGGCTATGCACTTAGGCATGAAGTTAGCCATATCCCTCTTTATATTGTTCCACTAATAGATCTCCTTCAAGTTATGATACATCTTCATCGAACCAGGATGAATTGTATACCTCAACTCATGAGCCTCGGTCAAAAAACTTTCTCGTAGCCCATCAACATCAGGAACATACAATCTACCTTGGTACCTCAGGATACCATCTCTGCCAATCTCAAATGACATTACCTTTTGTTGACCCACATTATCCTTAATCTATATTAAGGTGAGGTCTAAAACCTACTTTTCATTCTCCTATACATCAACAGATGACTTCACCACTTCTCATTTAATTATACCTCTATCATCATAGTCCAAAAGACAAACTCTAAGATTAGACAATCAGTGATATCCTTCACCAATCCTCACTTCTCCTCATCCATATAAGACAAGCTACCCATGGATAACCTTTTAAGAGCATCAACAACCACATTAGCCTTACTTGAATGATAGTGGAGTCTTATGTCATAGTCCTTGAGCAACTCAAGCTATCTTCTTTGCCTAAGATTCAACTTCTTCTAGGTAAACACATACTGCAAGATTTTATAATGTTAATACATATTACCATCAACCCTATACAAATAATGGCACCAAATCTTTAAAGCAAAAATCACCACTGCCAATTCTATGTCATTATTTGGATAATTTATTTCATGGACCTTCAGCTGCCTAAAAGCATAAGCAACAACCTTACCATTTGTATCAACACACAACCCAGTCCCGCATGGGATGCATCACAGATAACAACAAAACCATCATTACCCTTGGGCAGAGTCAAAAGTAGAAAAGAAAACTTATCCTTAAACTTCTCAAAACTACCCTAACAAGCATCAGACCATAGGAACTTCACCTTTTTCTAGAGTCAACTTCATCAATGAAGAAGCAATAAAAGAGAAGTTATCCATAAACCTTCTATAATACCCAGCTAAACCTAAGAAGCTTCAAATGTCGATTGGATTCATGGGTGTAGGCCACTTCTTAACCGCTTCAACTTTATATGGATCCACCATTATCCTTTCACTAGAAATAACATGACCTAGAAAGGCTATAATATTTAATCAAAACTCACACTTTGAAAAACTTGGCATATAATTGCTGAGCTTTAAGAGTCTGCAATACTACTTGGAGATGATTGAAATGATCCTCTTCATTCTTGGGATATACCAAGATATCATCAGTAAACATGATCACGAACAAATCTAAGAATTATTTGAATATTTAGTTTATGAGATTCATAAATGCGGCCGAAGCATTAGTAAACCCAAATGACATCACTAGAAACTCATAATGACCATATCAGGTTTGGAAGAAAGTCTTAGGGATATTTTCTTTAACTAATGATAACCCGATCAAAGATCAATCATAGAAAATCATCTAGCACCCTAAAGCTAGTCAACGAAATAATTTATCCTATGAAGAGGATACTTATTCTTCAACATCACCTTATTTATCTACCAATAATCTATACAAATTGATAGGGAACCACCTTTCTTATGAATAAAAAGCATAGGAATACCCCATGTGGACACACTAGGTAAGATTAAAACATTATTAAGTAGATCTTTTAACTGCTCCTTAAGTTTTATCAACTTAGCCGAAGCTATTCTATATGGAGGTATAGAGATTGGATTAGTATTTGATAAATGATGAATCCCTAATTTTATTTCCCTATCAGGAGTAATGCAAGGAAGATCATTGGGAAATACTTTAGGAAATTCATTAATTATAGAGACAGATTGTAAAGAGGAAGCCTTGGAACAAAATCTTTAACCCAAACTAGATGGTATAGACATTTCTAGAAAATCAATTTTCAATCTCAAAGATACGAAATGAACCTTCACTTAGGAACTGAGGAACTTTTGTCACATTCTATGACAAGTTCATTTGGGAATTGGAAATAGAACCTTTGGATCTTATAATCAAGAGATGCAAGCATAAATGGATCCAATCTATCCCCAAGATCATATCAACATCCATCATATCCAATTTAATCAGATCCATAATGTCTCTTTATCACCAATAGATATTACGCAACCCCTATAGAATGTTTTAGCCATAACAAAATTACCCACTAGGGTAGAAAAAGAGAAGGTATTAAAAATGAACTCAAGACCGAAACCAAAATAAATAGCCACATAAAGGGTCACATAAGAAAGGGTAGAGCCCAAATCAAGTAGATAATATACATCACGAGAGAAAAGTTTCAACATACTAGTGATGACATTAGGAGATGCCTCAATTCTTAATGGGTGGCAAGAGCATAAAGATTATTTTGAGTAGTGCCGGTACCAAAAATAGCACCCTTTGGTGTAGAAGCTGATGAAGTAGAAACTAGAACCTTATTATTTCCAGAAGCAACCTTAGCTGGATAATATTGCTATAGATGCCCCAGCTGACCATAATTATAGCACCTATTCCTCCACTCATCACACAGACCATGATGCATCTATCCACGAAATCTACAATAATGGTAAGGTGGGGCTGACTGAGCTTTACTCACCTAAGGCTGGGAACCTTTGGCTTTAAACCCACTATTAGACTAAAAGTGACGATCACCAAACATCTCAGGATATGAAGAGCTAGCAGTAGAATATGAACCCAAGTTTTGGCAAGTCCTCTTCTTTCCCCATTGCCTACCACAGATACCACAAGCTTGCTGACCTCTGCCCTATTTTAAATACATAAACTTCATATTCTGCCTTTCTTCTTTCTTCATCTATTTTTTCTTTTCATCTTTAACCTACTGCATGTATACCATAATCCTAGAAATATCCATGTAATTATTTAATATTGCTAGCCTACACCTTTGTACCAAGTCTCAAGACAAACCCAAAGATAACTTCCTCATTATTTCCCTCATACTAGACACAATCTCCAAGGCATAACGAGACAACTATTGGAACTTTAAACCATATACCTTCACAGTCATCTTTCCCTACTTTAAGTTCATAAACTCCTCAGCTTTAGCCTCACTAAACTCCTGAAGAAACAAATAATCAAGGAAAGCACAAAAAATCCTCTCACATAGCTTGTTCAACATTATCACCCCTCGACTGCTACCACTCCTCATACCACTGATATCACACATCCTTCAACTAATATGCAGTAAACTCCACACCTTCCATATTAGTAGCATGTATCACCCTGAATATCTTTTATATTTCATCAATAAGCCCTTATGGATCTTCCTAAACCTTATAGCCAGTAAAGGTCAAAGGATTCAACCTGATAAAATGGCCAACTCTAAAGGCCTCTAAAGATGGAGCAGCAGAACTGACATGGTCAGGTTGATGAGACTGAGAAGTCACCAACTAAGTCAGCAAATAAATAGATCAATAAAATTCAATATTAAAAATGTCTCTTTGTGTGGTAGGGAATGAATATCATCAAACCAAGAAGCCCAAAAAGTACTGGTATGGATTATTGTAACTCCACATGGGCAGTCAAGAGAAGGGACCCTAGACCGAGTTTGTAGACCATAAGTGTAATACCGTGAAAAATCCAAACCAATATTAGCACCATATTTCAAGCTCATGCGTAGTATATCATAGTTATGTTATAGTTTTATGAGAAATTTTGATCTATTTTAAGTCTTCAAATAACTTCTAGCTATCAGACAAATCAAAACATTCTTTACCGATTGAATTCTTGGAAAGGATATTGCCATAGTCAACTTCAAATAAGAATATCTCTAGTTATACTATGAATTCTTGAGATCATGACCTACCAATAGATATAAAATTTAATTATCCTTCCAATGATGCCAATTTTTCCTAAATTCGATATCAGAGCAAAAAGTTAAGCTCATTTTACTCCAGCATGTCACCCTGAAAATTGAATGACAACATTTTTGATGACTTATCACATTTTTGACATTATTTCTGATGACTTATAACATTTCTAATGACATTTATGATGACTTATCAGCCATGTCATCAGGATTAGATAGAAACCCAAAAATTCTAGCACCCAGGTGATGACCTGGGCTGATGGGCTATCACAGATCTGATAGCTTATCAGCCCATATCATAAGCTAATAATTTCAAAAATTAAGAGGTAATTTCATGGGGGTATTTTGGTATTTTTTCCATCTCTCTAAACACGGTATTTAAAGCCCTGAGAAAGCTATTATCCTCTTATTTTCTAATTTTCCTCAAGAACAAGAACATTCTCTCCCAAAGGGGTTAAATCCTGGTCAAAAAAATCAAGAACAAGCCTAAGGATTTCTTCAAGAACCTTTAAGAAATATTAGATCTCTTTCAAGATCAAGCTTTAAGGTATGCTTAGTGTTCATCCATGGATCCCTTTCATCCATAGAGCTCAAGAATTAAGTTTTAAAATCATGAATTGTGATTATCTTATTGTGGTATGATTATGTTCTTGTTGATGGTTGTTATTTGGTATCTTGATGTATTTTCATGAAGTATGTGAGAGTGTTAGTTGAAATCCACGAATTTGGGTGGCTTAAGATTATTAAATTGATAAGTATACATATTCATGTAAGGTGTTTGATAAAATACCTAGAATGATAGAAGTAATGTATTATAGCTTAGGGATGGACTATATGATAAATTCATGCTAGTATATTATGTTCAAAGGGCTCATATGTTGTTATTGTGCAATATATGTGTTAATGGAATGTACATAATGATTGGAGAATGGATTCATAGTGTGTCTATATACATTCCATGTTATGTACAAGATCATGATTATTATGTACTACATGAGTTATCCCCCAATTATTACAATATGAACTAAAAGTTACATGTTTTCCATTCCCTTATGTTTAAATGGTTTCCATGCTATCGTTATAAAAACTATATGTTGTTGGAATTCCCATGATATTAGAGCATGAGGTTTATGACTTGATTTCAAGCATTCCCATTCATGTTAGATATTATGATGACCATGTACTTCATGAAATCCCCCACTCATGTAATATGGATTATTAATAATGGTCATGTATTCAAGGAATTCACGTTGTGTTAGTTTTCTTCCATTGAGTCCTGGAGGTAATTGTACCCAAAAAATATGGTTTTCTGCTAAGAGCCATGTCATGTTTCACGATACTCTTAGTCAAGCCATGATCTATAGAATTCAATCATTCATATCAATCAGGAAAATTTAGTAAACCCATTTAATTTTAGTACTCTCTGTACTCAATAACTTCAGTAATCTCTGTAATTTAGTACTCTCAGAAAATCTCATGAACTCAATACCCAGTAAAATTAGTAATCTCATTAACTCAGTCAGTTATCAGATATCAGTAGTATTTTATCAGTCAGTAGAATTTAGTAAGCTCAATCCATGTACAGTTAGTTAATCATGTTCAATATCTTTAGATAGGAGTAGAAATTAGCACCGAGTGAACCCAAGGATGGTAACACACACTATCAGATGATGGTGTGATTCTTAGCAGTCATTCTTGTATTCCATAACTATGTAGCCAGCATAGTTTGAGACATCAACACTATAAAATGAGGGTTGATGAGGTAGATAAGCACTGTCAGATAAGGGCCCCACCCTTCTCTTTTGGGGATACTGTCAGATGAGGGGTACCCACAGCTTGTTTTTACCAGTGGTGCGGTATTAAAACCCTTCCAGTCAGGGCAGAGATCAAACCCCAGCTCAGTTATAATAGTATATATGGGGCATGTCGGTTAAATAACTACTTCCCGCAGTTTCAGTTACAAATTTTAGGACTATCAAATATGGTCACCCAGTCTTAGTAAAAGAACTCAGATAGTTCTTCAGATTTCTAGACTTTTAGATACAGTCCACTTAGATATAGTATGGGACTCAGATAGTTCCATCAAATTTAGTACTGTCAGATATAGTCACCAATGGTATTAGTATTCCTTATTAGGGCTATCAAATACAGTCACTTATTTTATCATTAGTCAGTACTCAGTAATCATTTTATCATGAACTCAGTTAATAATATATCAATTATACGAAACTCATGTTATCAATTACACAAAACTCATGTTATCAGTATTCAGATTCAGGACTATCAGATAAAGTCAATCTATCTAGATCTTCATAATTCGAACTGTCAGAAATAGTCATTCATTTATTCAGTAATACAGTATCAGTTCCTCGCTTATTAATGGCTTACATATCAATATACATAAACTCAGTTATTCAATATCTCAGTATCAGTAAACTCAATTATTTAGTATCTCAATGTCAGTAAACTCATGTTGTCAAAATTCAAACTCAATAGTCGGTATCACCACGAGTCCAGTTACAATTACTTATGTATGTATATGTATTCTCACATTTATATAAGTCCGCATTGTTCATTCATATAAACCCTTTTGTATTTAGCCAACCTTACTCATATACTCAGTACATTTAGTCGTACTAAAGAATTTGCTCTATGGTGTTTTACTTTACACCATAGGTTCAGAAGCATGAGGTCCAGACCGTCAGTAGCATTTCAAATTCCAGCAGCAGTAGATTGGCAGTGATTCCTTATCATGAGAGGATGATATGATTTCTTATTATTTTTTACTATTTTAGTCAGTATTAGTAGATGGATTTAGTTAGAGGCATGTTCCTTCAACTCCTTATCCAATTCAGTTAGAGGCTTTTAGTCTAGATGTCATATTAGATATTCATACTTTATTAATTTTAGTATTTATGTTTCATTTTGGTATTGTTATACCAGATTTTTTAGATATGTATCAATATTGAACCTTATGGCCTTTCAGATTATGTTTTTTGTATTTTATTAGATATTATACAGTTTACAGGTACAGATATCAGCCATGGGTTACCTTGTGGTCCTTCGGGGTTATGATCACCATGTAGCATTTTAGTTCAGAAAATCAGGGTGTTACAAACTTTGTATCAGAGCCTATGGTTCAATTGAGTCCTAGGAATTCTGAAATCCGCATCTAGTAGAGTACATGGGTGTAATGTGCACCGCACTTATGTGCAAGAGTCTATGAGATGTTTTAGGAATAGTTGCCATTCTTTCATATTTTAGATCATGCTATATAAAGGTTTCCTAAGAAAATCATGTAGATTCTCATCATGCTTCACTCGTGTTAACTTCACCTTACTTTTAAGGTAACAAAAGTAGGGAAGCTCAAGTCCTACAGATAGGGCTTTCTCAGAAGGTTCCTACAGACAGTTATGGGATTTGCCACATGCTCAGATAATATCCCTCAATTCCATTTTATTCCAAAGTTGTATGGATCTCATTCTTAATCATGACAACTCATTCTCAAACTCAAATTTAGATATTTCACCAGATCACTTCTGAGAATCCTATGATAGCATATGACTAGGGTTAGAAGCATGAACCCAGGGTTTTAGTAGTAATGGAGTTGGGATAATATTATCCAGATTGATCAAATTATGTATTCATGGGGATAGTTATGCTAGAATGAATCAGTAGGCTTGAACAGTATGAGTTAGAAATTTAAGTTTACTGACTTGACATAAAGCATGAAGGTATGATTGTGATATTAGTAGTATGTGAGGAAACAGAGGCAAATAATATATTTAGTAAGGAGAGCATGTGTCAATCAGAGTGAAAGTATGTGATAATGAATGTAGTTCAGTTCAAAGATTAGTTTAGTGTTCACAGACTTATGGTGATGGCTTAAATCCAAGGGGAAGATGGTCGATCAATTACCCAAGTCAAGTTATCAGATTTCTGTAGTAGTGCCAGTATATACAAAAAAGTAGTTAGGGAAGAGGATTTCTAACCCATCTTTATCTCAGCATACAGTTTCACACTCCAGTCAGCATAATGCCTATGTATGGTTTATGTCTCATTTCCATGAACACAACTTATATTCATGCTTTCCATAGAATCATGTACGATTCTATTTCCCAGTATAAGGGGTTCAGTTCTATTCCTCTCAGTAATACAAATTATGTCCCACGAATGCAGAAATCTCCCAGCTCAGGTCATGCAGCTCATGACTCAAGTACATAGTCACACTTTACTGATTTCTCAGCTCCCATGACTCATGTTACACTTCTATTGATCATTTAATCTAAGATATGTTATGTATATCCTCAGTTCAGACCTTTTGGGTACATCCATATTGTTGATATCCTATTCCTCAAGCCTCAGTCATGTGTCAAGTTTAGCTAGTGTCCATTCATGTTTCAGGTCCTCTTGATTCAACCCCTTCAGTGAGCTCTCTTTGTGAGAACAGTGTAGTGATGAGCAATTGCTTAGATAAGTGAGAGAGTAAATGATACATGTTAAGAGAAGATTATTGAATGCCTATTTTACATGAGGGTGTAGTTATGGAGATAGGCTTGAATGCCATGCTAATATGGAAATAAATGACTAGCAAGAGGTTGTACTAAGAAATCAGAAAAAGTTTAGAGTGTGAGTGTACATTCATATCCTTGACTTATGACAGCCTTCATTATGCGACTATCATAACTCATTTGCCATCTCAGTTATAGTCTTAGTTGTAATGTATTCTTCAATTCAGTAATCAGCTCAATTAATGTTTCATGCCTCAATTTCAGATCTCATATAATCAGTCGCGATTCAGTTTCCAGGTGCTTTGCGCATTGCCTCACCTTCCCTCAGTAGCTCAGCCAAGTCAGTAGTCTGTGAGGGACCTAGTGTCCCAAGGGAGAGATATGCTATGATTCCCCAAACTTTCATAACATAAGAATTCCATTCTCTCTTTATGTAATGAATCCAGTATGGAGTAAGGGATACTCAAAATTTGACCCTTAAGCTACAAACTTAGTTACACAACATGCATTACAAACTCAGTTCAGTTCATGTATCACGCTCTAGACTCAGTTATGTTCTCATGTTTCTGCTCATGCATATTGAGTAATTAGTCTCAAAATCATCGGTATTTTTAGTTCAAGGTAACAGTCTTCCTTGAAGTTACTCATTTTCATATTCAGATTTCAGTAATAAACTTGTATTCGTTTCAATGCTCAGTTTTTAGTTCTAACTTGGTATCTTTACCATTACATGTTCATTCGTATGTTCATGAGTCAGTTTAGTTATGTATTCACTATTAGATATGCGTGATCACATTACCAGTACTTTCAGTCATGCATTTTGTATTTGTTAGTCATAAAATTAGGCATCAGATATGCATTCTTATTATGAGAAACACAGTTCATCAGAATACTTAGTCATGCATTCATAAATCAGTTACTCATGCATCAGATATGCATGTTCAGTATGATGTATTCAGCTTATCAGACATGTTATTCCTGAAACCATGTTTTAGTAGTGTATGTCTTTTGCGTACTTCAGTTGATCTTTTCTTCCCTCTCAGTCATTCTTATTTGAGGACGAATATTCCCAAGGGGGAGATATTGTAATAATACCCCAAAAAATTCAAACCACTATTAGAGCCATGTTTCTAGCTCATGCATAGTACATCATGGTTCTTTTATAGTTTTATGATTAATTTATATGTATATTAAGTCTTCAAATAACTTCCAGCTATCAGACGAATCAAAACATTCCTTACCGATTGAATTCTTGGGAAGGAAATTACCATAGTCAACTTCAAATGATCATATTTATTGTTATACTATGAATTCTTGAGATCATGATCCACTAACAGGTATATAATTTAATTAGCTTTTCAACGATATCAACTTTCCCTAAATCCGATATCGGAGCAAAAAGTTTAGCCCATTTTACTCCAGCATGTCATCCTGGAAACTAAGTGACAATATTTTTGACAACATTTTTGATGACTTATCACATTTCTAATGATATTTCTAATGACTTATCTACCATGTCATCAGGCTTAGACAGAAATCTAAAAATGCCAGCTCCCAGGTGACGACCTGGGCTGACGGGCTATCACAGATCTGACAACTTTTCAGCCCATGTCGTCAACTGATAATTTCAGCAATTAGGAGGTAATTTTGTAGGGGTATTTTGATCCTTTTCCCTCACTCTACACACGGTATTAAATCCATGAGAAGGCTATTATCCCATTATTTTTTATCCCATTATTTTCTGATTCTCCTCAAGAACAAGAACCTTCTCTCCCAAAGGGGTTAAAACCTAGTCAAGAAAAATCAAGAACAAGCCTAAGAATTTCTTTAAGAACCTTTAAGAAATATTAGATCTCTTTCAAGATCAAGCTTTAAGGTATGCTTAGTGTTCATCCATGGATCCATTTCATCCATGGAGCTTAAGAATCAAGTTTTAAAATCATGAATTAGGATTATCTTGTTGTGGTATGATTATGTTCATGTTGATGGTTGTTATTTAGTATCTTGATGTATTTTCATGAATTATGTGAGCATGTTAGTTAAAATCCATGAATTTGGGTGGCTTAAGATTGTTAAATTGATAAGTATACCTATGCCCAAAGTTGTGCATGTAAGGTGTTTGATAAAATGCATAGAATGATAGAAATCATGTATTATAGCTTAGGGATGAACTATATGATAAATTCATGCTAGTCCATTATGTTCAAAGGGCTCATATGTTGTTTTTGTGTAATATATTTGTTAATGGAATGTACATGATGATTAGAGAATGGATTCATAGTGTGTCTATATGCATTCCATGTTATGTACAAGATCATGATTATGAAGTACCACATGAGTTATCCCTCAATTATTACAATATGAACTAAATGTTACATGCTTGCCATTCCTTTATGTTTAAATGGTTTCCATGCTATCATTATTAAAAGTATATGTTGTCGGAATGCCCATAATATTAGAGCATGAGGTATATGACTTGATTTCAAGCATATGATGACCATGTACTTAATGAAATCCACCACTCATGTATTATGGATTATTATTGATGGTCATGTATTCAAGGAATTCACGTTGTGTTAGTTTCCTTCCATCGAGTCCTGGAGGTACTTGTACCCAAAAAATAAAGTTGTGTACCTAGAGCCATGTCATTTTTTCACGATACTCTATGTCAAGCCATTATCTATAGAATTCAGTCTGTCATGTGACCCAGGAAAATTTAGTTAACTCAGTTAATTTTCATAATCTCAGTACTCAGTAACTTCAGTAATCTCCATAATTTAGTAGTCTCAGAAATCTCATGAACTCAGTACTCAGTAAGATCAGTAATCTCATGAACTCAGTCAGTTATTAGATATCAGTAGTATTCTATCAGTCAATGGAATTCAATAAGCTCAATCCGTGTACAGTCATTCAATCATGTTCAGTCTCTTTAGATGGGAGTAGAAAATAACTTTGAGTGAACCCAAGGATGGGAACATACACTATCAAATGAAAGTGTAATTCTTAGCAGTCATCCTTGCATTCCATAACTATGTAGCCAGCATAGGTTGAGACATCAACACTGTAAAATGAGGGTTGATTAGGTGGATAAGCACTGTCAGATAAGGGCCCCACCATTTTCTTTTGGCGACACTATCAGATAAGGGTTACCTACATCTTATCTTTACCAGTGGCATGGTATTGACACCTTCTATTTAGGGCAGAGATTGGACCCCAACTTAGCTGTAATAGCATATATGGGGCGTGCTAGTTAAATATCAACTTCCCATAGTTTTAGTTACAAATTTTTAAACTGTCAGATATGGTCGCCCAGTCTCTGTAAAAGAACTCAAATAGTTCTTCAGATATTTGAACTTTTAGATATAGTCTACTCAGATACAATATGGGACTCAGATAGTTCCATCAGATTTAGAACTGTCAGATACAGCCACCCATGTTATTAGTATTCCTTATCATGGTTGTCAAATACAGTCACTCATGTTATCATTAGTCAGTACACAGTAATCATGTTATCAAGAACTCAATATTAGTTCCTCACTTATTAGTGGCTTACATATCATTATCAGTGAACTCAGTTACTTAGTAGATCAGTATCAGTAAACTCAGTTATTCAGTATCTCAGTGTCAGTAAACTCATGTTGTTAGAATTCAGACTTAGTATTCAGTATCACCACGAGTACAGTTATAATTACTTATGTATGTATGTATTCTCATGTTCATATAAGTTAGCATTGTTCATGCATATAAACCCCTTTGTATTTAGCCTACCTCACTCATATACTCAGAACATTCAGTCGTACTGATGTATTTGCACTATGGTGTTTTACTTTACGCCATAGGTTTAGAAGCACGAGGTTTAGACCGTCAGTAGCATTTCAGATTCTAGCAGCAGTAGATTGGCATTGAGTCCTCATCATGCGAGGATGATATGATTTCTTATTATTATTTACTATTTCAATTTAGTATCAGTAGATGGAGTTAGTTGGAGACATGTTTCTTCAACTCCTTATCCAGTTCAGTTAGAGGCTTTCAGACTAGATGTCAGATTAGATTTTCAATCTTCATTATTTTTAGTATTTATGATTTTTTTGGTATTGTTATACCATATTTTTTAGATAGGTATTAGTATTAAACCTTATGGCCTTTCAGATTATGTTTTCCATATTTTATGAGATATTATGCATTTATAAGTATAGATATTAGTCATGGGTTAGCTTATGGTCCTTCGGGATCATGAGCACTGTGTAGTGTTCCAGTTCAGAAAATCGAGGCATTATAAAATTGATAACCGAGCCTTAGGTTCAATAGAGTCCTAGGAAGTCTGAAAGCCACATCTAGTATAGTCTTGTATATAGGAGTGTTGTGCACCACACTTATGTGCAGGAGGCTATGCGATGTTTTAGGAATACTTTCCCTTCTTTCATTTTTCAGGTTGTGCTATATAAAAGTTTCCCAAGAAACTCATGCAGATTATCATCATGCTCCACTCATGTGAACTTCATCTTACATTTAAGGTAACAGAAGTAGGAAAGCTCAAGTCCTACAGAAAAGGCTTTCTCAAATAGTCCCTACGGACAGTTATGGGATTTGCCACATGCTTAGATAGTATCCCTCAGTTCCATTATGTTCCAAAGTTGTACGGATCTCATTCTTAATCATGAGAACTCGTTCTTGAACAAAAATTTAGATATACCACTAAATCCATTCTCAGAATCCGATGATAGCATATGACTAGAGTTAGAAGCATGAAACCAGGGTTTAGCAGTAATGGAGTTTCGATAATGTTATCCAAATTGATCAAATTATGTATTCATAGGGATAGTTATGCTAGAATGAATAAGTAGGCTTGAACAGTGTGAGTTAGAAATTTAAGTTTATTGACTTGAAATTAAGCATGAAGGTGTGAATATGTTTGATAAAATGCCTAGAATGATAGAAATCATGTATTATAGCTTAGGGATAAACTATATGATAAATTCATGATAGTCTATTATGTTTAAAGGGCTCACATGTTGTCTTTGTGTAATATATGTGTTAATGGAATGTACATGATGATTGGAGAATGGATTCATAGTGTATCTATATGCATTCCATGTTATGTACAAGATCATGATTATGAAGTACCACATGAGTTATCCCTTAATTAATACAATATGAACTAAATTTTATATGCTTGCCATTCCTTTATGTTTAAACGGTTTCCATGCTATCGTTATGAAAAGTATATGTTGTCGGAATGCCCATAATCTTAGAGCATGAGGTATATGACTTGATTTCAAGCATATGATGACCATGTACTTAATGAAATCCACCACTCATGTATTATGGATTATTATTGATGGTCATGTATTCAAGGAATTCACGTTGTGTTAGTTTCCTTCCATCGAGTCCTGGAGGTACTTGTACCCAAAAAATAAAGTTGTGTGCCTAGAGCCATGTCATGTTTTCACGATACTCTCAGTCAAGCCATTATCTATAGAATTCAGTCTGTCATGTGACCCAGGAAAATTTAGTTAACTCAGTTAATTTTCATAATCTCAATACTCAGTAACTTCAGTAATCTCCATAATTTAGTAGTCTCAGAAATCTCATGAACTCAGTACTCAGTAAGATCAGTAATCTCATGAACTCATTCAGTTATTAGATATCAGTAGTATTCCATCAGTCAATGGAATTCAGTAAGCTCAGTCCGTGTACAGTCAGACAATCATGTTCAGTCTCTTCAGATGGGAGTAGAAAATAGCTCCGACTAAACCCAAGGATGGGAATATACACTATCAAATGAGAGTGTAATTCTCAGCAGTCATCCTTGCATTCCATAACTATGTAGCCAGCATAGGTTGAGACACCAACACTGTAAAATGAGGGTTGATTAGGTGGATAAGCACTGTCAGATAAGGGACCCACCATTTTCTTTTGGAGACACTATTAGATAAGGGTTACCTATAGCTTATCTTTACTAGTGGCGCGATATTGACACCTTTCATTAAGGGCAGAGATTGGACCACAGCTTAGTTGTAATAGCATATATAGGGCGTGCTGGTTAAATATCTACTTCCCATAGTTTCAGTTACAAATTTTTAAACTGTCAGATACGGTCACCCAGTCTCTGTAAAAGAACTCAAATAGTTCTTCAGATATTTGAACTTTTAGATATAGTCTACTCAAATACATATGGGACTCAGATAGTTCCATCAGATTTAGAACTGTCAGATACAGCCACCCATGTTATTAGTATTCCTTATCATGGTTGTCAAATACAGTCACTAATGTTATCATTAGTCAGTACACAGTAATCATGTTATCAAGAACTCAATATTAGTTCCTCACTTATCAGTGGCTTACATATCAATATCAGTGAACTCAGTTATTCAGTAGATCAGTATCAATAAACTCAGTTATTCAGTATCTCAGTGTCAGTAAACTCATGTTGTTAGAATTAAGACTTAGTAGTCAGTATCACCACGAGTACAGTGATAATTACTTATGCATGTATGATTCTCATGTTCATATAAGTTAGCATTGTTCATGCATATAAACCCCTTTGTATTTAGCCTACCTAACTCATATACTCAGAATATTCAGTCGTACTAATGTATTTGCACTATGGTGTTTTACTTTACGCCATAGGTTTAGAAGCACGAGGTTTAGACCGTCAGTAGCATTTCAGATTCCAGCAGCAGTAGATTGGCATTGAGTCCTCATCATGCGAGGATGATATGATTTCTTATTATTATTTACTATTTCAATTTAGTATCAGTAGATGGAGTTAGTTGGAGACATGTTTCTTCAACTCCTTATCCAGTTCAGTTAGAGGCTTTCAGACTAGATGTCAGATTAGATTTTCAAACTTCATTATTTTTAGTATTTATGATTTTTTTTGGTATTGTTATACCATATTTTTTAGATAGGTATTAGTATTAAACCTTATGGCCTTTTAGATTATGTTTTCCATATTTTATGAGATATTATGCAGTTTATAAGTATAGATATCAGTCATGGGTTAGCTTATGGTCCTTCGGGATCATGAGCACTGTGTAGTGTTCCAGTTCAGAAAATCGAGGCATTACAAAATTAATATCCGAGCCTTAGGTTCAATAGATTCCTAGGAAGTCTGAAAGCCACATCTAGTAGAGTCTTGTATATAGGAGTGTTGTGCACCACACTTATGTGCAGGAGGCTATGCGATGTTTTAGGAATACTTTCCCTTCTTTCATTTTTTAGGTTGTGCTATATAAAAGTTTCCCAAGAAACTCATGCAGATTATCATCGTGCTCCACTCATGTCAACTTCATCTTACTTTTAAGGTAACAGAAGTAGGAAAGCTCAAGTCCTATAGAAAAGGCTTTCTCAAACAGTCCCTACGGACATTTATGGGATTTACCACATGCTTAGATAGTATCCCTCAGTTCCATTATGTTCCAAAGTTGTACGGATCTCATTCTTAATCATGAGAACTCGTTCTTGAACCAAAATTTAGATAAACCACTAAATCCCTTCTCAGAATCTGATGATAGCATATGACTAGAGTTAGAAGCTTGAAACCAGGGTTTAGCAGTAATGGAGTTTTGATAATGTTATTCGAATTGATCAAATTATGTATTCATAGGGATAGTTATACTAGAATGAATCAGTAGTCTTGAACAGTGTGAGTTAGAAATTTAAGTTTATTGACTTGAAATTAAGCATGAAGGTGTGAATGTGATATTAGTAGTATGTGAGGAAACAAAGGCAGATGATGTGTTTAGTAAGGTGAGCATGTGTCGATCTGAGTGTAAGTATATGGTGATGATTGCAGTTCAGTTTAGAGATCAGTTTAGTATTCACAGACTTATGATGATATCTTAAAGCCAAGGGGGAAATGGTAGATCAAGTACCCAATTCAGGCTCTCAGATTTTAGTAGTAGTGCCAGTATGTATAGAAAAATAGTTAGGGAAGATAATTTTCGACCCACCCTTATCTCAGTGTAATGTTTTGCACTTCAGTCAGCATGATGCCTATTCATGGTTCATGTCTCAGTTCTATGGACACAACTTATATTCACGCTTTCCATAAAATCATGTACGATTCTATTTCCCAGCATAAGGGGTTCGGTTTTATTCCTCTCAATAGTACAAATCATGTTCCACGAAAGCAGAAAGCTTCCAGCTCAGGTCATGTAGCTCATGACTCATGTACACATATCACGCTTTACAGATTACTCAGCTCCCTTGACTCATGTTACACTCCTATTGATCAGTTAATCCAGGATATGTCATGTATATCCTCAGTTCATACCTTTTGGGTACTTCCATATTATTGATATCCTATTCCTCAGGCCTCAGTCATGTGTCAAGTTCAACTAGTGTCCATTCATGTTTCAAGTCCTCTTGATTCAACCTCTTTAGTGAGCTCTATTTATGAGAACAGTGTAGTGATGAGCAATTGCTTAGATAAGTAAGAGAGTAAATGATACATGTTAAGAGAAGATTGTTGCATGCCTATTTTACATGAGGGTGTAGTTATAGAGATAGGCTTAATTTCAAGCTAATATGCAAATAAATGACTTGCAATAGGTTGTACTTAGGAATCAGGAAAAGTTCAGAGTGTGAGTGTACATTCAGATCCTTGATTTATGACGACCTTCATTATGCAACTATCATAACTCAGTTGCCATCTCAGTTACAGTCTTAGTTATAATGTATGCTTTAATACAGTAATCAGCTAAGTTCATGTGTCATGCCTTAGTTTCAGATCTCATATAATCAGTTGCGATTCATTTTCCAGGTGCCTTGCGCATCACCTAATCTTTCCTCAGTAGCTCAGCAAAGCCAGTATTCTATAAGGGACCTAGTATCCCAAGGGGGAGATATGC
The DNA here is from genome assembly GCF_002878395.1 of Capsicum annuum. Taxonomy (NCBI): domain Eukaryota; kingdom Viridiplantae; phylum Streptophyta; class Magnoliopsida; order Solanales; family Solanaceae; genus Capsicum; species Capsicum annuum. The sequence continues at coordinate 75,002,620 of NC_061116.1, forward strand.
TATGATTCCCTGAACTTTCATAACATAAGTATTCCATTCTCTCTTTATGTAATGAATCCAGTATAGAGTACGGGATAGTCATAAGTTGACCATTAAGCTCCAACCTCAGTTGCATGCCATGTATTACAAACTTAGTTCAGTTCATGTATCAAACTCCAGACTCAGTTAAGTTCTCATATTTTCACTCATTTATATTGAGTAATTAGTCTCAAACTCATCGGTATTTTTAGTTCAAGGTAACAGTATTTCTTGAAGTTACTCATTTTCATGTTCAAATTTTAGTAAAAAACTTGGTATTTGATTCCATGCTCAGTTTTCTATTCAAACTTGGTATCTTTACTAGTACATATTCAATCGCATGTTTATGAGTCAGTTTAGTTATGTATTCATGTATCAGATATGTGTGATCATCTTACTAGTACTTTCAGTCATGCATTCATGTATCATGTCAGTCATAAAATTAGGCATCAGATATGCATTCTTATTATGAAAAACACAGTTCATCAGAATTCAGTCATGCATTCATGAATCAGTTACTCATGCATCAGCTATGCATGTTCAGTATCAAGTATTCAACTTATCAGTTATGTCAATCCCAAAACAATGTTTCATCAGTGTATGTCTTTTACGTACTTCAATTGATCTTTTCTTCCATCACAATCATTCTCATTCGAGGACGAATATTCCCAAGGGAGATATATTTTAATACCCAAAAAAATTGAAACCAATATTGACACCATGTTTTAAGCTCATGCATAGTACATCATGGTTTTTTCATAGTTTTATGATCAAGTTAGATGTATATTAAGTCTTCAAATAACTCCCAGCTATCAAACGAATCAAAATATTTCTTACCGATTGAATTCTTGGGAAGGATACTGCCATAGTCAACTTCAAATGATAATATCTCTCATTATACTATTAAATCTTGAGATTATGACCCACAAACAGATATATAATTTAATTAGCTTTTCAACGATATCAATTTCGCCTAAATCTGATATCAGAGTAAAAAGTTAAGACCATTTTACTCCAGCATGTCAGCCTGGAAATTGAATGACGACATTTCTGATGACTTATCACATTTTTTATGACATTTTTGATGACTTATCACTTTTTTTATGACATTTCTAATGACTTATCATCCATGTAGTCAGGATTAGATAGAAACCCAAAAATTCCAGCTCCCAGGTGACGACCTGGGCTGACAGGCTATCATAGATCTGACGGCTTTTCAGCCCATGTCGTCAGCTATAATTTTAGCAATTAGAAGGTTATTTCGTGGGGCTATTTTGGTCCGTTTACCTCACTCTACACATGGTATTAAAGATCTGAGAAAACTATTATCCCATTATTTTCTCATTCTCCTCAAGAACAAGAACCTACTCTCCCAAAGGAGCTAAACCCTAGTCAAGAAAAATCAAGAACAAGCCTAAGGATTTATTCAAGAACCTTCAAGAAACATTAGATCTCTTTCAAGATCAAGCTTTAAGGTATGCGTAGTGTTCATCCATGGATCCATTTCATCCATGGAGCTTAAGAATCAAGTTTTAAAATCATGAATTGTGATTATCTTATTGTTTTATGATTATGTTCATCTTGATAGTTGTTATTTGGTATCTTGATGTATTTTTATGAAGTATATGAGCATGTTAGTTGAAATCCATGAATTTGGGTGGCTTAAGATTGTTAAATTGATAAGTATACCTATGTCCAAAGTTGTGCATGTAAGGTTTTTGATAAAATGCCTAGAATGATATAAATCGTGTATTATAGCTTAGGGATGAACTATATGATAAATTCATGCTAGTCTATTATGTTCAAAGGGCTCACATGTTGTTGTTGTGTAATATATGTGTTAATGGAATGTACATGATGATTAGAGAATGGATTCATAGTGTGTCTATTTGTATTCCATGTTATGTACAAGATCATGATTATGAAGTACCACATGAGTTATCCCCCAATTATTATAATATGAACTAAATGTTACATGCTTGCCATCTCCTAATATTTAAACGGTTTCCATGCTATCGTTATTAAAAGTATATGTTCTCGGAATACCCATGATATTAGAGCATGAGGTTTATAACTTGATTTCAAGCATCCCATTTATTTTAGATATTATGATGACCATGTACTTAATGAAATCCACCACTCATGTATTATTGATTATTATTGATGGTTATGTATTCAAGGAAGTCACGTTGTGTTAGTTTCCTTCCATCGAGTCCTGGAGGTACTTTTACCCAAAAAATAAAGTTGTTTGCCTAGAGCCATGTCATGTTTTCACGATACTCTCAGTCAAGCCATGATCTATAGAATTCAGTCTATCATGTGACCTAGGAAAATTTAATAAACTCAATTAACTTCCATAATCTCAATACTCAGTAACTTCAGTAATCTCCGTAATTCAGTACTCTCAAAAATCTCATGAACTCAGTACTCAGTAAGATCAGTAATCACATGAACTCAGTCAGTTATTAGATATCAGTAGTATTCCGTCAGTCAATGGAATTCAGTAAGCTCAGTCCATGTACAGTCAGTTAATCATGTTTAATCTCTTCAGATTGGAGTAGAAAATAGCTCCAAGTGAACCCAAGGATGGGAATACACACTATCACTTGAGAGTGTAATTCTCAGCAGTCATTCTTTCATTCCATAACTATGTATCCAGCATAGGTTGACACATCAACACTGTAAGATGAGGGTTGATTAGGTGGATAAGCACTGTCAGATAAGGGCCCCACCATTCTTTTTTTAGGACACTATCAGATGAGGATTACCTACAGCTTATCTTTACTAGTGAGGCGGTATTGACACCCTTCCATTTACGGCAGATATTAGACCCCAACTCACTTACAATTGCATTTATGGGGCGTGTCGGTTAAATATCTACTTCCCACAGTTTCAGTTACAAATTTTCGAACTGTCAAATACGGTCACCCAATATCTATAAAAGATCTCAGATAGTTCTTCAAATTTTTGAAATTTCAATACAATCCACTCAGATATAATATGGGACTCAGATAGTTCCATCAGATTCAGGAGTGTCAGATACGGCCAACCATGTTATTAGTATTCCTTATTAAGGCTGTCAAATACAGTCACTCATGTTATCATTAGTCAGTACTCAGTAATCATATTTTCATGAACTCGGTTAATAGTATATCTATTATATGAAACTCATGTTATAAATTACACAAAACTTATGTTATTAGTATTTAGATTCAGGACTTTCAGATACATTCAATCAGTCCAGTTCTTCATAATTCGAACTGTCAGAAATAGTCATTTATTTATTCAGTAATACAGTATTAGTTCCTCACTTATTAGTGGCTTACATATCAATATCAGTAAACTCAGTTATTCAGTATATCAGTATCAGTAAACTCAATAATTCATTATCTCAGTTTCAGTAAACTCATATTGTCAGAATTCAAACTTAGTAGTCAGGATCACCACGAGTCCAGTTACAATTACTTATGCATGTATGTATTCTCTCGTTCATATAAGTTAGCATTGTTCATGCATATAAACCCCTTTGTATTTAGCCTACCTCACTCGTATACTCAGAATATTCAGTCGTACTGATGTATTTGCACTATGGTGTTTTACCTTACACCATAGGTTTAGAAGCAGGAGGTCTAGACCGTCTATAGCATTTCAGATTCCAGCAGCAGTAGATTGGCATTGAGTCCTCATCATGCGAGGATGATATGATTTCTTATTATTGTTTACAATTTTAGTTCAATATCAGTAGATGGAGTTAGTTGGAGACATGTTCCTTCAACTCCTTATCCAGTTCAGTTAGAGGCTTTCAGACCAAATGTCAGATTTGATTTTCAAACCTCATTATTTTTAGTATTTATGATTTTTTTTGGTATTGTTATACCACATTTTTCAAATAAGTATTAGTATTGAACCTTATGGCCTTTCAGATTATGTTTTCCATATTTTATGAGATATTATGCACTTTACAAGTATAGATATCAGTCATGGATTAGCTTATGGTCCTTCGGGATCATGAGCACTATGTAGTGTCCCAGTACAGAAAATCGAGGCATTACAAAATTGGTATCTGAGCCTTAGGTTCAATAGAGTCCTAGGAAGTCTGAAAGCCACATCTAGTAGAGTCTTGTACATAGGAGTGTTGTGCACCACACTTATGGGCAGGAGGCTATGCGATGTTTTAGAAATATTTTCCCTTGTTTTATTTTTCAGATTGTGCTATATAAAAGTTTCCCAAGAAACTCATGCAGATTATCATCGTGCTCCACTCATGTCAACTCCATCTTTCTTTCAAGGTAACAGAAGTAGAGAAGCTCAAGTCCTACAGATTAGGCTTTCTCAGACAATTATGGGATTGACCATATGCTCAGATAGTATCCCTCAGCTCCATTATGTTCCAAAGTTGTACGGATCTCATTCTCGATCATGAGAATTCGTTCTCGAACCAAAATTTAGATATTCCACTAAATCCCTTCTCAGAATCCTATAATAGCATATGACTAGATTTAGAAGCATGAAACCAGGGGTTTAGCAGTAATGGAGTTTTGATAATGTTATCCGAATTGATCAAATTATGTATTCATAGGGATAGTTATGCCAGAATAAATTAGTAGGCTTGAACAGTGTGATTTAGAAAATTAAGTTTATTGACTTGAAATTAAGCATGAAGGTGTAAATGTGATATTAGTAGTATATGAGGAAACAAAGGCAGATAATGTGTTTAGTAAGGCGAGCATGTGTCGATCAGAGTGTAACTATGTGATGATGATTGTAGTTCATTTTAGAGATCAGTTTAGTATTCGCAGACTTATTATGATATCTTAAAGCCAAGGGGGAGATGGTAGATCAAATACGCAATTCAGGCTCTTAGATTTTAGTGGTAGTGCCAGTTTGTACAGAAAAATAGTTAGGGAAGATGATTTCCGACCCACCCTTATCTCAGTGTAATGTTTCGCACTTTAGTCAGCATGATGCCTATGCATGATTCATGTCTCAGTTCCATGAACACAACTTATATTCACGCTTTCCATAGAATCATGTACAAATCCATTTCCCAGCATAAGGGTTTCGATTCTATTCCTCTTAGTAGTACAAATCCTGTCCCACAAATGCCGAAAGCTCCTAGCTCAGGTCATGCAGCTCATGACTCATGTACACATGTCACGCTTTATAGATTGCTCAGCTCCCTTGATTTATGTTACACTCCTATTGATCAGTTAATCCAGGATATATCATGTATATCCTCAGTTTATACCTTTTGGGTACTTCCATATTATTGATATCCTATTTCTCAAGCCTTAGGCATGTGTCAAGTTCAGCTAGTGTCCATTCATGTTTCAAGTCCTCTTGATTCAACCTCTTCAGTGAGCTTTATTTATGAGAATAGTATAGTGATGAGTAATTGCTTAGATAAGTGAGAGAGTAAATGACACATGTTTAAAGAAGATTATTGCATGCCTATTTTACATAACGGTGTAGTTATGGAGATAGGCTTGAATTTTAAGCTAATATTCAAATAAATGACTTGCAATAGGTTGTACTTAGGAATCAGGAAAAGTTCAGAGTGTGAGTGTACATTTAGATCCTTGACTTATGACAAACTTCATTATGCGACTATCATAACTCAGTTGCCATCTCAGTTACAGTCTTAGTTATGATGTATACTTTAGTTCAGTAATCAGCTAAGTTTATGTGTCATGCCTCCATTTCAGATCTCATATAATTAATCACGATTCAGTTTCTAGGTGCCTTGGGCATCACCTTATCTTTCCTCAGTAGCTCAGCGAAGCCAGTATTTTATGAGGGACCTAGTGTCCCAAGGGGGAGATACGCTATGATTCCCCGAACTTTCATAACATAAGAATTCCATTCTCTCTTTATGTAATGAATCCAGTATACAGTAGGGGATAGTCATAAGTTGACCCTTAAGTTTCAACTCAGTTGCACGCCATGTATTACAAACTCAGTTCAGTTCATGTATCACACTCCAGACTCAGTTATGTTCTCATGTTTCCGCTCATGCCTATTGAGTAATTAGTCTCAAACTCATCGGTATTTTTAGTTCTACGTAACATTCTTCCTTAAAGTTACTCATTTTTATGTTCAAATTTAGTAACAAACTTGGTATTTGATTCCATGTTTAGTTTTTAGTTCAAACTTGGTATTTTTACCATTGCATGTTCAGTCACATGTTCATAAGTCACTTTAATTATATATTCATACATCAGATATGTGTGATCATCTTACCAATACTTTTAGTCATGCATTCACGTATCATGTCAATCATAAAATTAGGCATCAGATATGTATTTTTATTATGAGAAACACAGTTCATCAGAACACTCAGTCATGCATTCATGAATCAGTTACTCATGCATAAGATATGCATGTTCAATATCATGTATTTAGCTTATCAGTTATGTCAATCCCAAAACAATGTTTTAGCAGTGTATGTCTTGTATGTACTTCATTTGATCTTTTCTTCCATCACAATCATTCTCATTCGAGGACGAATTTTTCCATGGGGGAGATATTGTAATACCCTAAAAAATTTGAACTAATATTAGCGCCATGTTTCAATCTCATGCATAGTATATCATGGTTCATTTATAGTTTTATGATCAAGTTAGATGTATATTAATTCTTCAAATAACTCCCAGCTATCAGATGAATCAAAATATTTCTTACCGATTGAATTCTTGGGAAGGATACTGCCATAGTCAACTTCAATTGATCATATCTCTTATTATACTATGTATTATTGAGATTATGACCTACAAACAGATATATTATTGAATTATCTTTCTAACGATATGCATTTTGCCTAAATCCGATATCGGAGTAAAAAGTTAAGACCATTTTACTCCAGCATATCAACCTGAAAACTGAGTGACGACATTTCTGACGACTTATCGCATTTCTGACAACATTTTTGATGACTTATCACATTTCTGATGATATTTCTAATGACTTATCAGCCATGTAGTCAGGCTTAGATAGAAACCCAAAAATTCCAGCTCCCAGGTGACAACCTAGGCTGACGGGCTATCACAGATCAGATGGCTTTTCAGCCAATGTTGTCAGCTGATAATTTCAGCAATTAGGAGTTAATTTTGTGGGGGTATTTTGGTCCTTTTCCCTCACTCTACACATGGTATTAAAGCGCTGAGAAGTCTATTATCCTATTTTTCCTCATTCTCCTCAACAACAAGAACATTCTTTCCCAAAGGGGTTAAACCTTAATCAAGAATAATCAAGAACAAGCCTAAGGATTTCTTCAAGAACCTTCAAGAAACATTAGATCTCTTTCAAGATCAAGATTTAAGATATGCGTAGTGTTCATCCACGGATCCCTTTCATCCATGGATCTCAAGAATCAAGTTTTAAAATCATGAATTGTGATTATCTTGTTGTTATATGATTAATGTCATATTGATGGTTGTTATTTGGTATCTTGATGTATTTTTATGAAGTATGTGAGCATGGTAGTTGAAATCCATGAATTTGGGTGGCTTAAGATTGTTAAATTGATAAGTATACCTATGTCCAAAGTTGTGCATATAAGGTGTTTGATAAAATGCCTAGAATGATAGAAATCATGTATTATAGCTTAGAGATGAACTATATGATAAATTCATGCTAGTCTATTATGTTCAAAGGGCTCACATGTTGTTGTTGTGTAATTTATGTGTTAATGGAATGTACATGATGATTTCAAGCATTCCCATTCATGTTAGATATTCTGATGACCATGTACTTAATGAAATCCACCACTCATGTATTATGGATTATTATTGATTGTCATGTATTCAAGGAAGTCACGTTGTGTCAGTTTCTTTCCATCGAGTCTTGGGGGTACTTATACCCAAAAAATATAGTTGTGTGCCTAGAGCCATTTCATGTTTTCACGATATTCTCAGTCAAGCCATGATCAATAGAATTCACTCAGTTATGTGTCTCAGGAAAATTTAGTAAACTCAGTTAATTTCCGTAATCTCAGTACTCAGTAACTTCACTAATCTCCATAATTCAGTACTCTTAAAAATCTCATTAACTCAGTTCTTAGTAAGATCAGCAATCTCATGAACTCAATCAGTCATCAGATATAAGTAGTTTTCTGTCAGTCTGTAGAATTCAAAAACCAAGTCTGTGTACAGTCAGTAACTCATGTTCAGTCTCTTCAGATGGGAGTAGAAATTTGCACCGAGTGAACCCAAGGATGGGAACACACACTATCAGATGAGGGTGTGATTCTTAGCAGTCATCCTTTTATTCTAGAACTATGTAGCTAGTATAGGTTGAGACATCAACACAGTCCGATGAGGGTTGATGAGGTGGATAAGCACTGTCAGATAAGGGCCCCACCGTTCTCTTTTGGGAACACTGTCAGATGAGGGTTAGCTACATCTTGTCTTTACCAGTGACGCGATATTGACACCCTTCTAGTCAGGGTAGAGATTAGACCCCAGCTTATTTACAATAGCATATATGGGGCATGTCGGTTAAATAACTGCTTCCTACAGTTTCAGTTACAGATTTCTGGACTATCAGATACGGTCACCCAGTCCCTGTAAAAGAACTCAGATAGTTCTTTAGATTTTCTAGACTTTTAGATATAGTCCACTGAGATACAGTATGGGACTCAGATAGTTCCATCAGATTCAGGACTGTCAGATACAGTCACCCATGTTATTAGTATTCTTTATCCGGGCTGCCAAATACTGTCACTCATGTTATCATTAGTCCGTACTCAGTATGCATGTAATCACGAACTCAGTTAATAGTATATCAATTATATGAAACTCATGTTATCAATTACATAAAACTCATGTTATCGGTATTAAGATTCAGGACTGTCAGATACAGTTAATTATTCCAGTTTTTCATAATTTGAACTGTCAAAAATAGTCGTTCATTTATTCAGTAATACAGTATCAGTTCCTCACTTATTAGTGGCTTATATATCAATATCAGTAGACTCCGTTATTCAGTATCTCAGTATCAGTAAACTCAATTATTCAATATCTCACTATCAGTAAACTCATGTTGTCAGAATTTAGACTCAATAGTCAGTATCACCACGAGTCCAGTTACACTTACTTATGCATGTATGTATTCTCACTTTCATATAAGTCATCATTGTTCATGCATATAAACCCCTTTGCATTTAGCCTACCTCACTCGTATACTTAGTACATTAGTTGTACTGGCGCATTTGTGCAATGGTGTTTTACTTTACGCCATAGGTTCAGAAGCACAAGGTCCAGACCGTCAGTAGCATTTCATATTCCAGCAGCAGTAGATTAGCAGTAAGTCCTCATCATGCGAGGATGATATGATTTTTTATTATTATTATTTACTATTTTAGTTCAGTATCAGTAGATGGAGTTCGTTGGAGACATGTTCCTTCAACTCCTTATCCAGTTCAGTTAGAGGTTTTCAGACTATATGATAGATTAGATATTCAGACTTCATTATTTTTAGGATTTATGTTTTGCTTTGGTATTGTTATACCTTATTTTTCAGATATGTATCAGTATTGAACCTTATGGCCTTTCAGATCATGTTTTTTATAGTTTATAAGATATTATATAGTTTACAGGTATAGATATCAGTCATGGGTTAGCTTATGGTCCTTTGGGGTCATGAGCACCGTGTAGCATTCTGATTCAAAAAATTGGGGCGTTACAATATGCACAGGGAGTTCCATCCACATTATCCACAAGTGGGATAGAGGAGTTTCTACAAGCATCAGATCTTCGAGGAGGCATGATTGGAAATACAAACAAACAAAATTAGAGGAGATTTCAAGAACTTAGACTCTATAGCCTGAAAAATAGATTACAAGAGAGGAAAATATTTCTAATCGCCTCGTGTCCTCTCCCTTATATGAGTGGTGTGCTACACACACATAAAAGAGACTCTACTTAACATGGTTTTTTTAACACCCAATGGCCATAAACCTAGAGGCTATGATACCAAGCTTTTGACGACTCAAACCATAATGGAGTCGTGAGGGTATCTTAAGACTATCAAGGACCAAAGACCACCCCTATTAACCTAGCCAATAAGAATGCTGTAAAACAAGCAGCAAATGAATTCCAAACATATAACAAGATAGAGCTAAGTTTTGAACATATAACAAGATATATAAACCAACTAAATAGGATCTAATAATCCACAATACCAAATCCAACCATATCTTGTTTTCCACAAAATCCTCTAAGAAACCAAACAACACCCATGATCGGTATATTCCCCCGACCATAGCCTAAACCCCACCAAAATAGCCTAAGAAATAAATGAACAAGACTATAAAATACGGGCCTTTTGAAGAATGGAAGATCACCACTTCAAAGATGACTTTTAGACAATCCAAAAATCACCTACAACTATGAAAGAAAGTATCTTTGGACCCTGCATCGCATGCAGATACAATATTCGAAGACGGTTAGTGGGGTGAGCGCTAGCATGTAACTCAGGAAAGGGATAAAATAATACCATAATCAATCAATCCAAAATAATTCCAAACTATCTACACACAAGCATATACATATATATATATAATATGACGTGATAAGGAATAAGGCTTAGCATAAGAGTTAAAACATTAACTTGGACTGTGTAGCTTAACCACCATAAAAACAACCAATGGCCATATGGGTTGAGTCCCCCGCTGGATAAGCCTCAGTGCATGTTAGTCGCATGAATTAGAGGTATTACAAAAGGTTTGTGAATCCAGTACCTTACACCATCCATGATACATATATCTATAGTGCGTCATAAGGACATAATCATCAAGACCAACCCTCATGCTGGTAAATGTGAGTTTCTGTATCAGTGCCTCAGGACCTCCACTTTAATGGCTAGCTACACAACCCCTTTTAATCAAAATTAAAATATTTACACATTTTCATTCATTGAACCATAGTTATCTATTAAGGCTTAAACTATTGGTATCGCCTTACCAATATACTTTTAAGCTAATATCATTAGGTCATTTCAATTATCGTCACTTGGGGAAATCCACAAACTCACAAGCTCCAATCATTCATCCACATGAGAAATCCACGACCCCTAGGTTAAATTATTCATCATCTTAGGGGAATCCATGACCCCCAAGGTTCAATTTAGAAGCATTATGCTTCATCAACCTTCTATATCATGCAGTAGTTCAAAAAGTTGTTTCAATATGTATCTATTCATGTTTCAAAGCAAATTTTATAAGGTTAGGTGGAGGTTATTACCAATTCCAATTCCAAGATTCATTTATTTAGGGAAATACATGACCCTCATTCCAATTCACATACCCATGCACTTAATCAGTTGCAAAACTAACAATTCAATTCATGAATAATTCAAAAAAGTCATGGAAAAAAGAATTCCATCAATAACATTCAAAGGCCCTCAACTCAATTTCCAAAACCATTAATTAATGACATGAATAACAATTCTAAGAACATTCTTTTAAAAAAACAAGTTTATGGCAAGAGATACATGCCTGAGGTATCAAGAATTATGGAGAAGAAATAAATCTTAGAGCCCTAGAGATCAACTTTTAAAAACCATAGTTGTTCTTGAGTTGGGGAATTTGAGAGAGTAAAGAGTAGTTCATGATAGATAAAGTGATGAAAATAACCCTCTTTATGTTATTTATGGCCATAGGTTTTAATTGGGGAAATATAGAAATGACAAGCCTTCCCTCACTTAAAAGTACAGAAAAAGACGCCTAGTCGTTAGGTCACGTCATAACTGGTTATGGGGCTTATCCTAGATTCATAGTCTGGGTAGACTCTTTTGAACCCTTCACTAGTTTTTTCACGAGTCATGCCCATGACATTTTACCTAACCTTATGACTCGTAGAGTCCTATCGTCATCACAATAGTAGCTTTTGGTACTTATATGGGATTGCCTATGACTTGCACACCATGACATGTAAAGAGCCATTACAACTGTTAGGTACCAATCATGATAGGATAGAAACTTAGGGAACCTACATTGGTTTGGCTAAAAATGACACCATACAACTAGTATAGAGTCTTCACGGCTCATTACAAAAGTCATACCCTAGGCAGTGAGCTCAAAACATAGACATTTTCAATGGAAAAAATTGGGGTGTTACGAGAATCTTAGTATGAAATAAGTGAAAGAAGTGAATAACTCTTAAGAATTTCTTTGATCTATGGGACTTTACTAGACACTTACTCTTGTACCAACAATATTCGTGAAACGTATGCTCTGATACAAAGCTTTTACGACCCAATTTACAAGTTATTATACCACCTACACTATTTCTCGGCATAAAAGCCAAGTCATAGCCCAAAACTCTATAGAATATGCTAACTTGGTGAGAAATGGCCTAAAAGCCTGAAAAAAACATTTAAAAAGTTAAAACAACACTAAATTAGTCTTAGCAACGTAATAGATAGATAAAAGAGTAACAATCATCCCAAGACTCAGTAATATCAGTTCAAGAGCTTATACAAATGAACTATAAGTACTGAATAGTTAAATAAAATCTACCTAAAAGATAAAATACTACACATAGATAAATAGAAGGAAAGAGTGTGACTCCAACTCCAACAGCTCACCCAATCTTTGAAAATCTACCCTGCATGAGCATCATATCAAGGGTGGCAATTAGTACTCATATCTGCACCAAAAAGGTATTGAAGTGTATTATAAGTACCAAAACCATGGGTACTCAATAGGCATCATCGACCAACTGAACTAAATCATGGTATAAATATAATAAGATAAAAGATAAAGTAAACTAAGTCTAGGTAACAGGGCAAACATGGAAATAAGATCCAACACTACTATACATGTATAAATAAATAAATCTAGAATAGTAACATAAATATCTCATAGATATAACTACAAAATTCGTCCTCATAAGCTAATAAATGGGGAAAAGTAAATATCACAATGCAGGCCCTATCACGACCCAAATTCTGAGTCATGATGGCACCTACCATATCCCACCGATAAGTAAGCCGATACCGTAACCTGGAGCTAATGCAATGGGTTACCTCGACAGAAATGTCCAACACGGACCCTATATATGAATACAATAGAAACAATGGCATTTGACAACTAAAGACAACTAATAGTCAATACCAATCCCATGACCTGATACTATTAGTACAAGAACGTCTAGACTTAACAATAGAATTTACAACTACAACTCTCAAATGTCTTAAATAATCACATACATTTTCCTCAAAAAAAAGACAAATAAAGATAGAGTGGAAAAAGGGCAACTCAAACTCCAAGAGCTCACCCTATCTTCAGATAGTCAACGCAGCATAAATTAGCTCAACAACGCCAACTAGAACCTAGGTCTGCACCAAAAAGGAACAAAAATGTAGTATGAGTACCAAAACACGGGTACTCAGTACACATCATCAGATGATTGAGTTAAATTATAATATACAGATGATACAAGGTAAGACAATAATCTTAAAGTTAAGTATAGGATCGAACTTGAATCTTCATAGATATCATTGCATCAATAACTACAACACGGCAGTAGCATGATACACTATATCAATCTATCCCAATATCTCCATACCAACAAAGTACAATTTTAGAATCGTAAAGTCACATGTACGATAACAAACCATTTATGAACCATCCTTAGAACAAAAGCACAAGAACTTACCTCGATGTCTCATATCGTCGGGAAGTATACAAAAGAATGCAACACAAGAAACACATCACGGCATCCCATACCACTGGAGAGTACACCAAAAGATCAACCAATAATACAATAAAGCACAACTACTCCATAAATACAAAAGCCATAGGTAGCATAACCCCTCCACAGCTTATTACTGAGATTCACGTCCAATGTTTATACCGTAATGTAATCATAATGAAACTAATATGGTTATAGCATAATCATATAATGAATCATCCTCTAAATTTCTAATAAAATCTAAGTGAGGTCTAAACTAGTTAACCTCTATTTCCATAAGCCACTAGGTTACATGTCTTATAGTTACTAGCTATTCAATGGAGAAAAGCTATAAGTTACCTCTACTATCAATTATTCATATATCAAAATGCCATTTTCTAGTTAGTACTCTCATTATAGAATCCATCAATTAACCTACCATGACATAACATATTACAAGTCAACCTAGTTATTCATCATGAAATATTAAGCCCATAATCATTAAGCATGTCACAACCTTAAGGATTAGTTTCCATATTTTAGGAAAGTAAGGTCCACCAACTAATTTACTTGACTTCTAGTATTCAAGTCATAGTCATTTATTAGAAATAACTAGTTGTCAAATAAGCCACTTTACTAGGCAAAATTCTGTAACATAACCATTATTCAGAGTTGAATAGATTTGTTAGGTAAGCCCTTGGTCCTACACAAGGTTTCATAAACCAATTAGCCTTAACCCATTAATAGACATAAGTTACTTCTAGTTACCAATTAGGGTCGACAAGGATCACACCTCTCATTTAGTGGATAAGGACAAGGAATGAATAACCATTTAGCAAAGAAGACATCATATCCCAAGTACTTAAGCAGTTTGTTCCTACACGGCCTAACCTCATAAGTATCAATGCATTTATGTAAATTTTCCCCATACGACATCATAACATCTTTACCTCTTTCAGATTCATCAAATATCAACATAACATCAACATATCCTCCGAGTTCATAAGGTATCATTGTAACATTATCACCTCTTCTGAACTCGCCAGGTATTCATATTACATCAACTTATCCTCCGAATTCACTGGGCAACATCATAACATCAACATATCTTTCGTATTCACCGGGCAACATAATAACATCAACATATCTTCTGAATACATTGGGCAACATCATACATCATTACCTCTTTTGGATTCACCGGGTATTATCATCACATTAACATGTATTTCAGATTCACCGGCATCATCATGCCATTTTATATTTCTCAAGGCTACAACTTACATACATGTACATAGCCAAATAAATAAGCAAATACAAGCCTACAATAATATGGTAATAAGGATATAAGAGAACATATATTACCCTACCTTACTATTAAGCATTACCACATAACATGAGCATAAATATGACCTTGAGTATTCATATGGTATATGCACAGTCATCACTTTCCCAAGGCTATCCATATAATGACTACAAGATAATCCATCAAGTATACATACTAACCAACCATTGAACACATATATAATCAGACAATTGGGGTTTTACCATCAATAATCTCTATGACATTATTTAGACACTCACCTAGCATCTAGGTCTCTAAGGAATTTCATAGTTCAAGTTTAAGAGGGGTAAAGTCCCACTCTTATATTCCTAGAATGCCAAATTCAACCATCATAACCCTAACATCTACCCATATTAGGGTAAGTTATCTAAATCACATCATAAGGGTTTATCAATCCTTTCTAAGACTATCGGGGAAACCTTCTTCAAGTATTTCTCCAAAGTCACTCCAACACCAAGGTCATTTCCTAACTAAGCACTAGCAAGGTCAACATGATCCTAAGGTTAGGAAGCAACACCATTCTTATCTAGAGAAACTAGACTATTATCATACTATTTATGAAATGATAAGTAAACTATCCAAGGCTCTAGGATAAGGGTAAAGCATATTATCTTTCAAATTAAATAACCTATAAGAATCAACTAATCCCAATTATCACCATTTTATAATTTATTAGCTAAACCCCATCAAATCTCAGAAGATATCAGTAATTATACTACAATCAAGCTCAATCTGACTACAAGCCAAACCTACCTTGAGTCCAAGCAAATCACAAAACAGTAAGCTTTTCTGTTCCTTTTGTTGAAGCTCCTTCCTCCATGAGCAAAGCTATCAACAATAAAATCTAAGCATTACAACAAGATTAACAATACCTATCATGTCACCATTCTGCCTATCTTTTTTTGGTTTAATTTAGGATTTTATTGATTAATACAAAATAAAGAAATATCAAATAGTTTTTACAAAATAGACTAACCCATCAGAAATTATTATATCCTAATAAAATTAGAAAATAAATATAGTAGGCCCATTCTAACCCATGTACAAATCTGTGACCCGACCAACCTTTGTTTATTACATAAACCTGCTGAGATAGGGTTTTTGTTTCCTATTCTTAGATCCATCCATTGTAGTATTGCACACATAAAAATGTTATCTTCTCTGATGTTCAACCTCAGCTTCATCTTGAACTTGCTTTGGGTAATCAACATTGCACCATGGATCTGATGTGGAATAGCTATAATTTTAGCTATCAGAAATAAGTACCATCTTCTCTCCGTAATACCTCTCAATATCAGTTTTAGCTTTTCATTTGTGAACCTTGTATTTCCCAACTGTGATCTTTGGTTATTGGGAATATCTAGTATTTTTTGTGCTTCATTGATGGGTTTGGACCCCTAAGAGAACATAGACATACAAATAAGCTTTCATCTTTCTTTTGAGTCAACTTTCCTCCATTAATTGCTCTTAGTATTTTGGTTTATTCTATAGCTACTGCCAGGAGAGAGATAACATGATGCTCAAACTAGCAAGTAGCTGCTGGTATATGTGTATCTCTGCAGATATATCATTAGAAAATCTAATAAAAACTCTCCCTTACATTATGAGTTTTTTTTTCCTGTATTAGAATAGGCTATGTATGTATGTACAACTTTGATAAACCTATAATTTTGTAAATACTTACTTATGCTCAAGTTAAGTTGTAGCCTGTTCAGCCTTATCACCCTTTTGATGGTGAAACTCTTATGTATGGACATTACATCTTATCACTATTTAGAATTCTCTTGCCTATACTTTTAAGCTATTGAAAATATGTGAAAATGAATTCTCCCTTATCAATTGCTTGATTTACAAGATGATCTGCTAGTTGATTTCCTTCTCTCATGATATATTGTACTTGTATCTGCTTCTGAATAAGTAGATTCCATATTTTTTCTAAAAAATGTAAGAGATTCCACGAAAATGTCCATTCCTTAGTAATTAACTTTTGTACAAATAGTGAATCTGTTTGAAACACCACTTTTTTATATCTTGAATTACTACAATGTCTTACTACTTGTAGCATAGCCATAGTTTCTGCTTCCATATTAGTTGTATCTTCCATTCTAGATCCTTGTGCAAAGAGTAAATCTCCTTGGTTATCTATTAAGCAGAAAACATATGAACTCAGACCAGTATTCCCCTTAGAATCTTCATAAGTGTTGTACTTCACCCAAACTTCATCAGGAAATCTCCATCATGATTTAGTAATCTTCAGCTTAGTTTTCCTTATCTCTAGATCTTCAACTATCTCCGGCCATGAAGTAGGAAATTTTTAATTTGGTCTTCTTACTTTAAGCAACATACCAATGTTTCTAGTGACATTGTATATTATTGTGTGTACTGAGCTAGATTTACCTTCATGCTTTATAGAATTCCTCCTCTTCCAAAGTTCTATATAATTATGCTAGGAACAACCTTATAGTACGCCTTTGCTCTTTTCCTGCTATTAACATTCCACCATGCAGTTATACATTCCCTAAAACTTTGTCCTACTATTGAAATACCTACAAAAGAGAAGAAATAAGACCTGTCTTGTTAGAATATGGAGCTCTTAGAAACACATGTAAAATGGTTTCCCAATCCTGATTAGTACAATACCAATATCTAGTAGGTCCCTGCAGATCCCATCTTCTCATATTTTCATCCACAGGCACTTTCCCTTTCTATACTCTCCACATGAGGAAAGCCATTTTAAAAAGTAAGCCCTTTATCCAAATATGCTTAAAAATACTATTTTTTCCTTCCCTCTATCTGGCATACAAACATGCTGACTTTACAAAAAAGCTTTTTTTGGCTTCCAACATCCAAATAGGTTTATCATTTCCTAGACAACTGATTGGTGGACCTATTTTGTTAATAATAAGATCTTTAACTCCTTGGTTTACCAACTGAGAAACCAACTGTTCATTCTACTTACCTTCTTTTATTACATTCTTCATCTTCTGATATTTGTTGTCCTATTTTATACTCAGATAAGAAATAGTATAAAGAGCACCATATCCAGTCCAGTTATCAAATCGTAGGCTTTTTCCCATCTTTAAGTTGCCGCATTATCTGATGTCCAATCAAATCTCTTGCATGTAACATCTTCTTCCATACCTGATACCCAAATCCTGGCTTCCACATGACTTCAATAGGATGATTCTTTTTGCAATACGTATTATGTAATTAAGTACTCCAAATTAAATTTTAGTCCTAAAAGTCCACCATAGTTTACAAAAGAGAGCCATAGATACATCTTGAAGTCTTCTAAAACCCAATACCCCTTCATCTTTATGTAGACATAAAGAGTTCCACCTAACCCAATGTCTACTTTTTCCTCCTATATGACTACTACAAAAAAAGTTGAGAAAATATTTTCTTCATAGAATTCAAAACATTTAAAGGGGGATTCATCACTGATAAAAAAAGGATAGAAACACTTTTAAGAACATATTTAATAAGTATTACTCTTCCACAATAAGATAAAATCTTACCTTTCCACCCTTGTAGTTTGGAGCTTACTTTATTCATCAGGGCTTGATAGTATAACCTATTCTTCCTCATATGGAAAATAGGACATCCAAGGAAAGTAAATGGAAGTTCCTTCCTTAGGATAACTATTTATATCTCAACCATTAGAGAAGTACCATGAGACATACCCTTGTGTAAATAATTTGCACTTTTCTCCTTATTTATTTTCTTACCTGAGACTGACTCATACCTCTCCAAAGTTCCTGCCACTGCGTTAATAGTACTCAAGCCAGTTTTGTATAATATGATTATATCATCTGCCAACGCAAAATGATTGATCTATGGACTTCTTTTGGTAGCCCAAACATCTTAAACTCCTTCTTTAGGACTAAGGATTTCAATGCTCTAGTCATAATTTTAGTTTCAATAATGAAAAGAGTAGAAGATAAGGGATCCCCTTGCTTTAATCCCATTTGAGATCTAAAAAATCCCTTTGGTTGACCATTTATCAAGATAGAATACTAGTTATTACTTACAAAGCCTATACACCATGTCAATAATTATTTCACCAAAACCCACTTTCCTCAATACCTTAGTTAGGTATAGCCAGTCAACCATGTTATAAGCTTTCA
Source organism: Capsicum annuum (assembly GCF_002878395.1). Taxonomy (NCBI): domain Eukaryota; kingdom Viridiplantae; phylum Streptophyta; class Magnoliopsida; order Solanales; family Solanaceae; genus Capsicum; species Capsicum annuum. The sequence goes on from NC_061116.1 coordinate 75,021,780, forward strand.
TCATGTCTAGTTTGATCCCCATATTAGGTACTTTCCCCTTTTTTCTTATTTCAGAAACAACTTCCTAGCTACTAAGATATTCTCAGCAATGCTTCTACCATGTAAAAAACTATCTTGTTCCTCTAAGATGAGATTAGGCATGAACCTCTTTATCCTTTCATGAATGAGTCTAGAGAATATCTTATTAACAAAGCTACTCAAAGAAATTGGTCTAAAGTCTGAGAAAGTATTAACCACTAACTTTTTTGGTAGAAGTACAAGGTTTGTATGAGTTATAAATCTTGGTAATTGATACCCACAAAAGAAAGCAATTACCATTAAATGAACATCAACCCCTATAATATCCCAAGCATCTTGGAAAAATGTCTTGTCATACCATCTGAGCCTCCAGCGATATCTCTGCTCAAACCCATCACTGCTTATTTTACCTTCACAAGATCAGGGATTTTATTTAATTCTATATTCTGCTCTTGTGACACTACTTTTGGTAGTTCTTCAAGCATTGAAAAATCATCACTATTTCTTTCTTTATCAAACTATTTCTACAAAAAGTAAATAGCTATATCAGCAATACCTTCTTGATCCTCCAACCACTCACCCTCATCATTATGAATCCTCTTTAACTTTAATTTACTTTGTTTACCTTTCACCACTGCATGGAAGAATTTGGTATTTCCTTCACCATCTTTAAACCATTGCAGTCCAGCTTGCTACTTCCAAAATTCTTCTGCCCTTCTAAGTTGAACATTTAATTCAGATTGAGCTTTGAACAAAGCTTCTCCATTTACTCCAGATGGTGATATCTCAAATTATTACTCCCTGACTTTGATAATATCCTCTAATATAGAAATTTCTTGAAAGATATTCCCAAAACTTTCTCTACTCTATTTTTCCAAAGCAGCTTTGACTTTCTTCACCTTATTATGAAATATCATGAAGGGTTCCCATGAAATCAATTGACCAGTTCTTCCTTATTACCTCCAAGCATTCCTCCTCCTTTAGCCACATACTTAAAAAGCTGAAAGGCTTATAAATATCTTTCTTTACAGTTTTGAAACTGATCTGTGATGGGTATGATCTGAATAACTTTTTATTAGGTGTTCAACTTCTACTACTAAAATAGATCACTCATTCTATCATTACAGGGTACTCTATCCAATCTTTTAAAAATAGAATCCTTATTTATTCTTTGATTCCACCAAGTGTACTCGCTTCCTTTAAAGCTCATATCTTCAAAGTTACAAACATTAATACAATGCCTAAAATCCTCTATTCCAAACATAGTAATAGTAAGTCCTCCCAATTTTTCTTCTTCATTTGTTATAACATTAAAATCCCCTCCAACTATCCAAAGATCATTTATGTTCTGAGCCATTTCTTCTAGCGATTCCCATAACTCCAATATCTTTATTTTGAGAACATTTAGCATATACTTAAGTTACATAGACAGTACACCCTACTTCCTAATTTTGTAGCTTAAGAGTTAATTGTTGTTCTTTATCCCTAACCACTGAGTAATTAATCATATTATCCATGAATGCCTATATTTTACCTGTAACACTAGTTATAGCATACTGCATCCCTAACCTCCTCTTATACTCGTCATTTGAATGATTATTCTGGAATGGTTCCATCAACCCTCTAAAATACAAATAATGTCTCTTCTAAAGAATAATCAATCTTGTGAATGCCTTTTGGGTATTCACTGATCTGATATTCCATATAAGTATGTTCATCTGGACTTATTCTACAAAGAACTTCTAGTCTGCATTGATGTTGGTTTTGAACCCTTTGTCTTTCCTTCTTTGCAACCCTTGATTCATTTTTATTTTATCAATCTGCTTAGGAGACATGTTCCCCTCTATTGCAATTTTGTCTATGTTATACTACAGACCCTCCTTATCTTGACATATCTTATCCTTATTGTTGTAATCTATTTTATTATCAGCATGCATAGCCAGTGGAAAGACATCTTCTACTACATTTATTTCTTCTTCATCTTTCTAAGTTATGACAACAACTAACTGCATTGACTCATATTTACTTGAATTATCATTCTGCTCCCCCTTTTCACCTATTTATGCTTTTCCTGATCCACTTGTTCAACAGTACTCTCTTCTAGTTATATTTTGTTTATTTGTTGCTCCTGAAGATTCCCTTTACTCTCTTTGATAGATGTGTTCACTCCAAAAATGTTAGCTACCCAATCTTTAGTGCTTTGTTTTCCTTGCTTCTGATTTTCCACCTTCTCTACATTATCTTCCTTATTCTTCTCATTGTTGTTGTCATTAATTGTATGTTCCTCAGGTAATGCAACAAATATATTTGAATTTCTTCATGACCCTCTTCTTCTACTTCTCCTATAATATGACCAATCTTATCCTTCTTATACTTGTTCCTCCTAGTAAGCCATTGTTGCTTATAGTTGAATCTCCTTCTTTCATTATTAGTAGCATCTTCTTCCCCTTTATCTCTATATCCTTCAATTTGTTAATTAGATGTCTTCTCTGCTCCTCTATTTTCTCCTCATGTAGTTCAGGATATTTATTCCAATATGTATCTTCACTATATCCTTGTAGACAACATTCCTTGCAATATTTTGGCATGTAGTCATATTGAATCTTAATCTATTTAAACCCTATTTCCCCTGTAACATCATCTTCTTGAATTATTCTAACTCTTTGAGGTAATTTTGCTACCATATCTACTTCCACCTTAACTTTTGCACAACTTGGTCTTGTTTGTTTCTTAGTAGCCATATCGGATGTTAATGGTTTTCCCACAGCTAATGCTATAGAGAAAATGGCCTCTTAAGCAAAAAAATTAGGAGGTAAATCAGGCATCGAAATCCTAGCAACTCCTATAGTAGTTTCAATGTTAGGTTCAAACCAAGGATCCCACTTTAAGGTTCACATCTGCCAATATCGATCCTTGGTTTTAATATAATATACAACTATTGATAGTAAATTAACATAATCTTCCATAACTGCCAATCTAATGAGAATCTGTCTGGTATCAAGAACTCCAATATTACACTTCCCTTAATACCACATTAACTCAGAATTAATTTTCGTAGCTCTATGATACCTGGTTTTTCGTAAGAGAATTTACCTATTATAGCATATTGTAAATTCTCTTGCATGATTTAACTTCGAATCTCTGACGATTTCCATATGATAATTGGTTCCCCTTCCACTAATATCACTGGTTTAGGAGGTACTCGACTTTCATTAGCAATAGGAATCTTTGACTTCAAAAAATTAGTATAAAATTGCTTATTAGGAGATTCAGCTACTGGTTTAGAGTTTTCCAGTAGGTCTGACCCACCCAAAGTAGTGGCCATGGTAATCAGCTAAAGAGTAGGGCTTAGGGTTTCGGTGCAGAGAAATAAAGATCTGATTGATTTTCCTAGCCAAGTGCACTAAAAAATCAAATTTATATACATCTTAGATGTCCTAGGGTGAATAGAGTATTTAAAGCTATGTGCCTCTCAAAGAATCAACTAAATCAAATCTCTATCCGGTAGAACACAAATACAACTATCAAATCTTAGGACACCCTTAGAATCTAAGGCAGCCCCATAGAATCACCCCTCAAACCTACCCTCAAATGGAATAAAGCTTTCTATCCATAAATTGACTACCCTAAATCTACTCCAATAAGGTAGATCTGGCCTCAATACTAGTAATGACCCTCCAAGGGTCAGAAATATCCAAGCAAACATCAAGTTAGACAAGGAATGTATGTACAACGACAACGACCATTGAGAAATAGTAATGAAGGCAAGGTTACCCGGCCATATGCACTAACTTTCAAATCAAGGCGTCTGCTACCATATTCGTCTTGCCCAGATGGTAGAGAATAGAGATATCATAGTCCTTCAGCAACTCAATCCATCTAAGTTGCCTCAAATTAAGCTCCTTCTGGTTCATAATTTACTAAAGATTGTGATGGTCAGTAAATATCTCACAACAAACCCCATACAAATAATACCTCCATATCTTAAGTGGAAATACTACCGCCAGCAACTCCAGGTTATGAGTGGGGTAGTTGCCCTCATGCATCTTAATCTACCTCAATGGATATGCAATAACATAGCCCTGTAGCATTAGAACATACCCCAGACCAACACTAGACGTATCACAATGGACTGTAAAACCCTCGCCCTTAACAGGAAGAGTCAGAATAGGAGCTAATGTAAGAAAATCCTTGAGCTTCAAAAAGTTTTCCCCATAACTCGCAAACCATTAAAACAGAACCTCCTTCCTAGTTAATCTAGTCATATGGGTTGCAATAGATGAAAACTCCTTAATGAACCTCCTATAGTAACCTGCCAACCTAATAAATCTACAAATCTCAGTAGGTGATATAGGCCTAGCCCAACTCGAATAGCCTCCATCTTCATTGGGTCTACTATAATCCCGCCATAAGACACTATGTGCCCCAAGAAAGTTATAGACTCAATCCAGAACTTACAATTTGAGAACTTGGCATAAAGTTGATGATTTCTCAAAGTGTGAGCACAATCCTCAAATGTTGCTTGTGCTCCTCCCTACTCCTCTAATATACTATAATATCATCAATAAATCATATCATGAAAGAGTCCAAATACGTCTTGAACAAGCAGTTCATTAGATCCATAAAAGCTATTGGGGCATTAGTCAACCTAAAATTCATCACCAGGAACTCATAATGGCCGTAATGAGTCTTGAAGGCTATCTTAGGGATGTATGTATCTCTAACTCTCATCTGATAGAACCAGACCTCAAATCTATCTTAGAAAACACTGTTGCGCCCCAAAGAAGGTTAAATAAATCATCGGTATGAGGCATAGGATACTTATTCTTCATTGTGACCTTATTCAACTACTTGTAGTCGATACACATACATATAGAGCCATCTTTTCTTCATAAATAAAATTGGAGTACCCCAAGGAGATACACCCAGTTTGATAAAACCCCTACCCAAAAGATCCTAAAGCTGACTATTCAGCTCTTTTAGCTCAGTAGGAGCCATATGATAAGGAGCCATAAAAATAAGTTAGGTTCCTAGCTTAAGGTCAATAATAAACTCTATATCACACTCAAGAAGAAAGCTTGGTAAGTCGATCAGAAACATATCAGGAAACTCTTGAACAATAGGGACGAAGTCAAGTAATGAACTCTCAATATTAACATCCTAAACATATGCAAGAAATGACTCACAACTTCTAAATATCAGTCTCTTGGCTCAAATGTAAGAAATAATCCCCGTCAATGCTCATCTAATAAAATCCTACGACACAACCAAAGGTACACTAGGCAAGGATAAGGTAATGGTATTAGCAAAACAATCCAAGACCGCATAGTAAGGAGATAATCAATTCATGCTAAAATCATATCAAAATCGACCATATCTAGGAAAATAAGATCAATCTGAATATTAAACTCCCAAATAGTCAGCAAACAAGTTCTATCTACTCAATCCACTACTAAAAAGTCACCCACAAGGGTAGTTATACACAAAGACACAGATAATGACTCCGAACACAACCCAGCCACAGTATAAAATAAACGAAACATATAAAAATATAGAATCATGATTAAATAAAGCAGAAGTTGGGTGATGGCATATGAATATCATGTGTGATCATAACATTCGAAGCCTTAGTCTCTTATCTGCCTGATATAGCATACATATGACCCTGTCCAGTACTAGACTAGGTTTTTATCCAATCATTTATTCTACCTCCCTACGTACTATCTCTAGAACCCTAAGGACCACCACCATAACCTTGTGCACCACCCCTAGCTAGTGACAGTACTGATATAATCAATTGTACAGTCTAATCTGAAGGCTCAATCATCCTACACTAGGGATACTTACGATCAAAGTGACCAATAACCTCATAGTCATAACATTCCCCAGGCACCCTACTCTCTCTAGAAGGTTTGATAGATCTGAAATAACCATTCCAACTTGAAGATCCTGATTAAATATCCCTTTGTGGCTGACTACTACTCTGAACACTGGAACCAATATAATCAGGCTAACGCTTGTCTGATATCCTAAGTGATACCTGAATTGGCCTACTAGACTGACCCTATTACTGAGAAGGCTGCTACTAGGGGAACCTACCATAAACCCTTGTCCTATGAACTGTGAACCTTTGTGGCTCCCACTGTAACTACCCTAGAAATAAAGTCTCTTATTTTTGCCTCTTTGGGCCTCACAATCTATCTACTCTATAGAATAAATATGATCAGCTATCTTAAAAAAGACTCTATTGAAGTCAGAAAACTTTATGTAGCCATACAAAATGGTAATCTAAATCCTTTGACAAAGCATCGAATAGTTCATAAGTAGAATCATAATGGTATGTTTGAATAACTTATGGAATATCGGCTAATACTCATCCATATACATAGAACCCTGTCTCAAAGAAGAAAACTCATCTAAAGATGCTTGCACACACTGCGAGGAATATACTTCCCAAGAAATCCTTTAAGAACTGAGTCAAAGTCACCAGTGGAGATCCAGTTATCCAGGAATCCATGTAACCTCTCTACCATATTTGTTGTCATGCCTAGATGATAAGCAATAAAGCCCTCTCCACGCGACTCAACCAATCCCAAATTCTGTATCTTCTCCTTGCAACTAGATAGGAACTCATAAACATCCTCTCCTGGGCTCCCGACAAACCTGGTCAATATAAAAAATTAGTCCAACATCTTCTACTCTTCTGAAGACATAACTGGCTGGGTTATTGCCATTTATGGGACTACTGGTACCCCTAGATCAACACTACCCTGTGTTGTTGGTTGAGCTCTCTCAATCGATGGATCACCAACTAACCCCAATAATTATACTAGTGCATACCAAAGTACAAAAGAGGATATAAAATTAGGTGGAGCTGGGTTTCCCCTTGGCCGATCTGTTGCTGTGGTTGTGGAATATTTGAAGCTCTTTCAGTTTAAAAGCTATGTCAAAATCAGGTGATGGATCCCTAAATTGATCTCAAACTGCGGTTGCCTATCCTACCCTCGACCTTTAATTGGAACTCTAGCAGCAGGCTTGGGGTCCTGATCCGTAGCTCCCGCACTTTGTATCCTAGCCATCTGCGTAAAGAGTGAACCAATAAATGTTATAAACCAACTCAGACTCAACGCACGAAAATGGATCTAGAGAATGAGATTTTTTCCTAAAAATACTTTGAAGCCTCTCAAAGATAGAATACAAATGTATCCATATCGATCTGTGAAACTCTACTTAACATCAGCTTCGGTACCTGCAGTATCAATAAAATCTAGGCTCTGATACCAAGATGTCACGACTTAATTTCTCAAGTCATGATGGCTTGGCTTTTATTTTGGTGTGATAAAGTAGGTGTCATCATGACTTGAGAAATTGGATTATGGGAGGGGGAGGGAGGGGGAAGGGAGAAATTATGGGGTTGTGGATAATTATAGTGGAGACGGTGTAGGTGTGACAGTTTCTTCAATTAAAGGAGGAATTACAAAAGTTATAGACATTCAAAATTAAGAAATAACAGTAATTACAATTATTTACAATACTTCATTTATTATTTTTGAAAGGGAATAAAAAGACCATTATTAATAAGTGAAAGTGAATAAAAAATGTATTTAACTGAACTAAACATAAAATTTATTTTTCATCTCATATTCAAGAAAATATATTATGAGGTTTATAAATTATTTTTTAACAATATACTTAAGAATAAAAAAAGAACATAGAAGACACTCGAGAAGATACAACGTTTTAGCCTATGAAAGTATATCATGATAATGTTAAGTTTTAATGAATGATTATGAGCTTAACTGCAGAAAATCTTTTGTCAAGTTCTTAAAAGGAAGAAGCATCCCATAAGGTTTGATCAAAAAGGAAGAAACATCTTTCTATATCTACAAAAGGAGTGAAAGAGAAAAAAAGATTATTGAAAGATTGTTGCATTAATTATGACGCATAATTCATGGGATTTTTGCATCTTTTTAGTCTTATTTAGATAAATTTTTTTCTATTTAGACTTTAATTATTGTTGGAAAATGAATATTCATTATTTTTTTCCTTGGGAGAAAAATCTTTTGGGTTTCCTTGTGTGGTTTCTTTCCAATTGCTAGTAATAGTCTCAACCATTACTATATAAGCATTGAAAGATCAAAGGAAGAGACATACACTTGTCTTCACCTTTTCTGATTCTTTGCTCTACTTTACTCAAACATTGTATTCTCTTTAAAGATTTACTGTGTCATTAAAAAGAGAGGAGAGAAACACATAGTTGGTGACATATTCTATCAAAGTGTGAAAGAAAAGAATAGAGCATTATCCAAGCCAAAAAGCTTTACTCAATCCTGTACTTTGATATTATTTGCAAAAGAACTAGTAGAATCACTTGCAACCCAAGGGAATTGGAGAAAGATCTATTAGAAGTCCCAACCAATATAAAATATCTGGTATTAATTATTTTCAGTAGTTTAAATTCTGATGTTCTCATTACTGCATTCATCAGTCGACTGTCTGTTGTTAAAAGTCGACTGTGTGATCGAAAAAGAGTAATTCACCCCTCTTGCTACTTTCATATCACTACTTAATGGAAGATGCTAGGAAGCACCCTTCGTTGTTGTTGTGCTTAAGTATTTTTGATATTTCTTATTCTTTGTGCTTATGATAGTTTTCAATTATTGAATAATTTTTGTAGTTTTTTGGATAGTTTTCAATTATTGAATAATTTTTGTAGTTTTTTGGATTTGGACAAAATAGTTCTATCTTTTTGATTAATTTCACTTTATATTCAGTTGATTTTTTTTAAAGACATGAACCCCACTTGCCTTTTTGCTCCACATCTCTTCCCGGGGGACTTTATCCTTTAGTAGCCATAATATGACTTATACTAATACTAGTATGAGGTAATTATGTTGGTCATGTATTTCATGTTAAATAAGAAAATTATACTTGAAAAAAATAAGACTTTTAAATATGTTCAATAGTTCAAATAAGGAAAGAATTTATATAAGGTAAAATTAAATTTGATATTAAACTCCTAAAACTTTAGTACTTCCTACTAATTTAATATTTAGAAACTATACTCTTAGTTGTTTTCAAAGTTTTAAATATATTAAAAAATAATTAAATAAAATATTTTTCAATGTACAATCTATTTTTTAAAACGATAAAAGAAGATCATTGTTTCATTGAAAGAACTACATCAAATGCACCGTGAAGTTGTCTCAAACAACCAATTTCACACTCAAACTAATCAAGCATCATTTCTTGCTTTTATATTGGTAACTTTTTAAATTGACTTTATCGTTTCTTGCATTTTATACAAACAACTTTTTAAATGGACTTTTCATAAATTTTTTATTTTTAAAAATAAAATAAAAGGAGCACACGATTCCTATAATATTTTGTATCTAAAGTTTTCATAATTTATAGGATTCCTAAAATCATCTAAAAATAGACATCTAATTATTTTTATGTATTTATTTCATCGGGATTCTTCCTATATAACTTTAGGGGTCCTTAATTTCTTTCATATTTCTAGACCTATATATTTCACAGCTCCCGCAGTTCTTCTAATTATTAAAACTCTCAATATGTTATTCGTAACCCTCTTACATATATTTTTTTACTATATATTTTGGAGTACTTATATTAATTAAATAATAATTTGTGAAAGATAGTAAATGACATTCGATCCATTATTTATTATTTTGACTTTCTCAAAGAAAATAATTTATTTTTAAGAATATTTTACTCTTTTTATCTTGCACTTAGTTGTAGAGATTAACAATACATGTTTATTATAAAAAAAATTCAAAAGAGTGACACTTGATTGGAAAGTTAAAAGGTAGTTCAGTTTTACATAAATACTCGAATACATATGTTGCAATATATTTCATGCTAGTTATTATAAAACTTATCAGTAATTAAATTTTCCTTAGCTATATTACTCATTTATAGAAATGCTATAAATTGTTTGTAACTTTCACATTTTATTAATAAAAAAAACTGAACTCCTAAAGCTAAAAGCATGGAGTATGTGTATGTCTCTCCCTCATGCTTGCACCTTACGAATTTAAATTTATCTCATAAAATCTAGGAGAAATCATTGAGACGAAAAAACATAATCTACTTAATAGATTTTAGTTAAGTTGTAAGTTTTAAATAACAAATATAACCAAGTGCACGCTGCTTTATTAAACATAAAGAGTTTTAACATTTCTTAAATAAGAATAGATTTAATCGTTACAACTTGGATTGGATTAATTATGAGAAGACCATTTAAAATTAGAGAAGCTTTTAGAAAAATTAAAGAATCTTTAATTAGTAATTATTCAGAATATATAAGTCTAAATAAAACAAAAGAAAACCCACAATGATTAGCCTACCTAATTACCTTAATATCTAGTATTGAAGCAAAATTAATAATCCATTTAAAATCTAGAAGAATGAGACACATACCACCTAATTATGATAAAATCAGATTTAGATATCCACCAAAATATTATAAATATGGTTTAAATAAATAAAGTACAAAAATACAAAGAACTAAAACAAATTATTTCAGAAAAACGTAAAGAATTAAAAATAAGAATAGAAAGACTACATTATAATATATTTGCCAGAGTGAGTAAAAACTCAATAAATACACAAAAAGATGAAATATTAAAATTAGAATCACAAATAGATAGGTTAGAATATATATATCAACATGAACTATTCACAATAAAATAAACAAAGAAGAATTTATAATAGATGAAAAAATATATGAAAATCACGAAGGAATAAAAATAAAAATAGTATTTTCTAATCTAGGAAGAAGATATAAGAAAATAGGTGAACATTTATATTTAATGTTAGAAAAAGAAGAATTAAAATTAGAAGATAAATTGACATCTATGGTAAGAATAGAAAGAGAAAATGAAGAAATAGATAGGAAAAAGGAAATAGAAAAAATAAAACAACAAACTACAGAAGAAATATGAAAATAGAAGAAACTAAAAATAGTAGGATTGTTGAATTAGAAAAAGAACTACAAATGTTAAAAAATTTGTATGAAGAAAGACAAAAGGAAAAGGAAGAAAAAGATAAAGAACAAAAATTACTAAACGAGATAAATCAATTTAAAGAAAAATTAGAAATAAACAATAAAGAAATAAAAAATAAGGAATTAGAAATAAATAATATAGATGTTGAAGAGATAGATAACTATGATTCAGAAGATAGTGAAACATATATAGAAATATTAACAAATACAAAAAATTTAGAAATCAATGAAAAACAAGAAGTAATTAATGAAGAAAACTTAGAAAATATCAACACAAAAATAAATACTCTTGATAAAAAAGAAGATGAAAATATAATACCTAGAACATCAGAAATAAGAAAACCTACATATTATAAGAATAAGTTTAAAAGATATAATCTAAAGAATGAATATGATAAATGGACACCAAAACAAATAGTTAATAAAAATTATAACTTTTTAGACTTAGACTGTGTAATAGATACAGAAAAAACAATATAATTATGGATAGGATATATGACAAAACAATTATTAGATAATAATATAAACATAACAGATGCACCAGAATATATAGAAAGAACACTAATAGGAACAGTGAAATTATGGTTTTCAAATTTAACTGAAAATAGCAAAAAGGTATTAAGAACTAACAAACCTACAGAAGGAACATCATCAACAACAACTAAACTAACACCTATAGAATTATTAAAAAAATATGAAACAGCTATAAAAGATGAATTTGGTAGTATGACAACAATAGAAGAAGAACAAAATGAAGAAAAAGATACAACTAGGAATTTAATGTTAAAATTAGCAATATGTAATATGTGTTATATAGATGAATATATTTGCGCATTTAAAGAATATTATTATAAAGGAACATATAATATAGAAGAAAGTAAATAAATAAGAATATTATATTTTAATAAATTACCCGAACCATTTAGTTCAAAGATAATAAAGAGTTGGGAAGAAGCAAAAATAGTAGATACTCTAGGAGCAAAAATAAAATTTTTACAACAATGGTATAGAAACTTATGTGAAAAATATAGAGAAGAATTAAAAATGAAAAAAACATTGATAAGCAATTTAGCATATTGCAAAAATAAAATAGCACCCCAATTCGGATATGAAGAAAGATATTATAAGAAAATAAAAAGACATAAGAAATATAAGAAATACAAAAAATCAAAATATAAATACAAGAAACCAAGAAAAAGATATTATGTAAAAAATTATAAATACAAAAGACCAGATAGAAAAAAGAAATCTATAAAAGAATGTACTTGTTATAATTGTGAAAAATTATGACCTTTAGCTAGAGATTGTAAATTACCTAAAAATCCAAAAAATAAACAAATATCAGAAATAAAAATAGATAATACAGAATATATGCAGATAGATTATATAGATTATGAATTAGAAAGTGAGGATAGTATATATGAAATTTCAGAAAATGAAACAGATAATGAAATAGATAGTGAAATAGATGAATCAAATGACTGAAGAAAATATAAAAATAATAACAAAGGAAGAATATTTAAATGATGATGGAACAGACCGAAAAATAATATTTGGCAGTAACATATTTGATGAAATAAAAGGAAAAGAATTAGACTTAAGTGTAGAAAAAATATTTAAAATACCAACAATAAGAAATCTATTTACTAAGAAAAAAGAAGAATATTATTTAGTATGCCAAAAGGAACATGTAATAAACTGTAGATATGCAAAAGGTAAAGCTAGTATACCAGTAGTAACAAAAAGAATAATTAATAAAGAGATAAATGAAATTAAAAGTAGAGACCCAATAAAATATGTACACCTTAGAGGTACAGAGATATTAATAAAAGCATGTCTTAGAGAAGGAATAGATACACCAATAGAATTATATTTACCAGATGATAGAATTATAAAACCTGTAGAAAAAAGCATAATAATAACTGCCATAAAAGGAAATTTAATATACCAAAAATTTAAATTTATAATAAGTGCAAATTATTCAGTAGCGGTAACAGATAAAAATATAGATAAATTATTAGTATTATATTGGAAAATATCAGAAATAGAATTAACCCCAGGAAGTAAAATATTTACAGCAAGATGCAAAAATTTATATGTGTTAACAACAAAACATAAAATAACAGGAAAAAAAAAGATTAACAAAATACGAATAGAAAGTCTATTCGAACAAATTGTAAAAACAATAGATTATAATGATTATAGCTATAGAGACATAGATATAGAAGAAAATTTAGAAATAATAAATGATAGAATAAGTACAACGAAAAGAATAGCTGATGAAAAACCAGAATCATCAAGCTCATCAAAAAGAACAAGTTATGAAATAAATTCAACAAATAATTTAAACCAATATTACATAACAGGAAAGGTAAATGAAAAAGAATATTTAATACTCTTAAATACAGGACAAGAAGAAAATTATATAACAAAATATCTAGTAAAAAATGAAGAAATAAAAACTGATAATGATATATGCCCAGATCTACCAAGAAGTTTAATAAATAGTAAAAATATAGCAGAAAAAGAAATAATAATAGGAATTAGAAAAATAAAAATAGAATTTGAAGTAAAGGAAGAAATGCAAAAAGCAGACATAATATTAGGAATAAAATGGCTAGAACAAGTAAAATCATATAATATAGAACATACACAATTAACCTTAACATATAACAGAGAGAAATTATTCTTAAGAAGAGCCTTAACATAAAATGAAAATATATGTATTAATGAAGATAGTAGTAGAAGGATATTACTGTAGATATTATACGCCTATGCTAGATACAAGAGCAGAAGCTAATTTATGTAGATATAATTGCTTACCAGAAAGCAAATGGGATAAATTAAAAACACCAATAATAGTTAAAGGATTTAATAATGAAGAAAGCTTAATTACTTATAAAGCTAGGAATGTAAAAATACAAGTATGGGATAAGATATTAACAATAGAAGAAATTTATAATTATAAACTAACATCAAAAGATATACTTTTAGGAATGCCGTTTTTAGATAAATTATACCCACATATAATAACTAGAACAGATTGGTGGTTTATAACACCATGTAAACAGAAAGTGAGAGCAAAAAGAGTTAATAATAAAATAAGAAAGAAAATTGATTGGATAAAAGGAAGCAAAAAAATTACACAAAAGTTAGAAAATATAAAAAATACTGAAGATACAATAGAAATAATTGTATTCTCGATAAATAAAATAGAAATAACTATATTTTTAATAAATAAGATAGAAATAATTAAGAAAAAATTAGAACAATTATATAGTGAAGATCCATTAAAAGGATGGGAAAAACATAAAACTACTATAAAAATTAAATTAATAGATAAAAATAGCATAATAACCTAGAAACCATTAACATATAATTTTGACGATTTAAAAGAATTTAAAATGCATATAGATGAATTATTAGAAAAACAATATATACAAAAAAGTAATAGTAAGCATAATAGTCCAGCATTTATAGTAAATAAACATAGTGAACAAAAAAGAGGAAAAAGTAGAATGGTTATTGACTATAGAAATTTAAATGCAAAGACTATGACATACAATTATCCAATACCAAATAAGATATTAAAAATAAGACAAATACAGGGATATAATTATTTTAGTAAATTCGATTGTAAATCAGGATTTTACCATTTAAAGTTAGAAGAAGAATCTAAAGAATTAACCGCATTTACGGTACCACAAGGATTTTATGAATGGAACGTATTACCATTTGGATATAAAAATGCACCAGGTAGATATCAACATTTTATGGATAGTTATTTTAAACAATTATCTAATTGTATAGTATACATAGATGATATATTATTATATACAAAATCAAAGAAGAACATTTAAAATTATTAGGGAAATTTACAGATATAATAGAAAAATTGGGAATAAGTCTAAGTAAAAAGAAAGCTGAAATTATGAAAAATCAGATAGAATTTTTAGGAATATAAATAGATAAGAGTGGAGTAAAAAAGCAACAACATATAGTACAAAAAATAATAAATTCGAAAGAAGAATTAGATACAAAAAAGAAATTACAATCATTTTTAGGATTAGTAAACCAAGTAAGGGAATATATTCCAAAATTAGCAGAAACTTTAAAACCAGTACAGAAAAAATTAAAAAAGGATGTAGAATATAACTATAATGAAGAAGATAAAAAAACAAGTTCAGAAAATGAAATTACTTTGTAAAGAATTACCAAAACTACAATTTCCAGATGAAAATAGAAAATTTATATATATAGTAGAAGCAGATGCTAGTGAATGTAGTTATGGAGGAGTACTTAAATACCGATATGAAGCAGAAAAATTGGAACACCATTGTAGATACTACTCAGGTACGTTCAATGAAATAGAAATAAAATGGGAATTAAATAGGAAAGAATTATGTTCATTATATAAATGTTTGTTAGCATTTGAGCCATATATTATATATAACAAATTTATTGTACGAATGGATAATACACAGGTACGCTGGTGGTTAACAAAAAAAATACAAAATTCAGTTACAACAAAAGAGATTCGGAGACTAGTCTTGAATATATTAAATTTCACATTTATAATTGAAGTAATTAGTACTAACAAAAATGTTATTGTAGATTACATATCAAGACAAAGCTACACAAACTGATATAATAGAAGAGGATACTCTAGAAAAAATACTCAACACCCTAACTACGCTTTCAATGAAAGTGGACAGTATGGGTAATGAAATAGAAAAGCTAAAGACTAATAAAGTTAAACTGAAGTCTATAGCTACAAATCAGCTAACTCAGCAGTGTGCAGAGTTATGTCGATCGAAAGACATTAAAGTTTTAGAGCTAGAAGGAGAGATGGGACACTCTATAAAACCCATAACGTTTATCAACTTACTTCTGCAGGTACAAGCAAAGGAGTTAGGAAAAACACAAATATGAACCTAAACAAGTTATTTGATAAATCATATATACCAAATACATCAAAAGATCCCATGTTTATACCCCCACAAATTACCACATACCGAGATAGTTTAAACCAAGACAAAAAGACTTACAACTACACAGCCCAAACATATATAGAAAATATCTACAATGTACAAACGTTTTTAAATACTAACCCCAGAGCTATAAACATCCAAGAACCAGATACAAACTATATAACCCAAAGATTGACCGAATATAATAAGCTAATTGCTTTACCTAAAACCAAACCAAGTCTAGTTAAAACTTGCTATGAATATGGACTACTTAGTACTGTATATACCTCTGACGGAAATGAGATATCTACTATACTGAAAATATATGAAGAATTTATCATTTTTAAAAGAATAACCAAAGGTACCTTATTTTTTATAAAAATTTACACGGCACCAGCAGAGATATTATATGATGAAGTTAAAAAACCTATACAAGTTGTAAAGATAGGAATGACACGAGATATGATTATACCACAAGATATTATTCCCTAACTAGAAATACCTAGAATTGAGATACCAAAATTTTATGCGAATAAGAGGATTATCGGACTATCTACAATTTTGCAAGAGCTAGCAAACACATACCGCAACCAAAATCCCATATGGAATTGTTATTCAAGAAATCATGTACTAATATATTCAAATTCAAAGGAATTATGAGAAACAGATATGGAAACTATTAGGCAATGGATTCTGACGTTACTCAAACCAGAGACAGAACCTATCGCCAGAGCTATCAGAGAAAAATTTATTTCAGAATAATTATTAACCAGATATTGCAAGACAATTGGACATAAATATCCAGATCATAAATGTTCAAAATGTAATGGGGGAGATAATGATATCCCAGAAATTCAGCTAGAATAGAAGAAAAATCAACCAAGTAGATAAGAACGCCAGCTGGAAGATATAAGATAAGAAGCAATAATGGAGATATGGAAAAGCAGTAGATACGACAACAAGAAGATATCAACGGAGTAATAATAGAAGACAAGATATTAAATTGTGAAAGCGACATGTAAACTTTCACAATTTACTTTACGTAAAATATTGAAAACTTTTGTATAGGCTAAACTTTTAGATTTTAGACTTTTGACTATTATTAGTCTAGGCATTAATAACTTTTGTCTTATTAGGAGACTTTTTATAAAGTAGACTAATTTTAAAAACATGAATACTCTTGTAAATATTCATTCAGTCTATAAATAAGATGAACCGAAGGCATTGCAAAGCAAGTCTTCATGTGTTGAAGCAAAAACTCTCTCCTGTCCACAACAAATATTTTGCTTAGTTATTAAAAAACAAATTTATTTCAATGGAAAAAGCTATGGAAGAACAAACCTCAAAAATATCAAACCTACTCGAACAGGTATATTTATTTATAATTATGAATAGCTAAAATCATAATTTCCAACAATCATGGTATGATAAAATAAATTCATGTTAGTTACTTTATAGTAGAATTATTCAAAGAATAATATGTTAAGAAGTTTATTAGGAAAGTGGAAACGGAGAAAAATCCCTAAGAACTATGACATCCTAAAGGTGAAACCAATGAGGCAAGAAGCCGTGGTGGGGAGTAACCAGAGTAGAGGCACTGTTTAAGGGAAAAATATCCAGATTACCATGCTAATAGTGACCGAAGAACATGTTATTTAAGAATAATCTATTATATAGTAATCTAAGATGACCATATTTTGTTATGTACATGATTGAAGGGAATATTTTGAAAATAGCAATTTTATGAAAATGAATAATTAATCTGATGTAATGGTAGATAAATTTAAAATACTTATTTTGTATGCACTTAAGGACATAAAAGTAGTAAATATAAGAAAAATCATATTAGAAAAAGCATTTGGTAAATATTATATGACTAGAATAAATTACACACCATACCTACATAACTACTCTTACAAATACTTACCATGATAAATTACATATATCTAGAATTTTTGGAAAAAGATATGAGAAACATACAGTTAATAGAAAAACAGATGAAAGTAAATTTAGACAAATACATGGAAACTAAAGATATAAAATATATAGAATTTCTTAATGAAAATATGCAAGAACTACTAAGACTAAAACAAACAACTATAAAATATTATAATAAAATATTTAGTCAATTTTAAATGATAGATAATCTTAAAGTCTTAATCTTATATATACTTAGAGATATAGAAATTATAGATATTAAGAAAATAATATTAGAAAAAGTATTAGACTATGAAATTGAAACTATAAATTGGATAGCACAGTTATACCTAGATAATTACCCAGACGGATATTATTCAGATTAAGAGATGTTAGAATATATTAGAAAAACTAGAGAAAATGAAGATAATCTAAATAAAGAAATTAATTATAGAAACCGAATTAGAAAAATAATGGAGAATCTAAAAGAAAAATTAATATGGATAGAAGAAATCTTAGAAAATTTAGGAAAAAGTACATGTGATAGTTTATATAATTTAAAAAACTCGCTACGAGAAGAACAACACAAAATAATAAATAACATTGAAAATGAATAATTAGATATACATTACAGTACAATTAGGATAAATTATTATACAGAAATCTGTAACTCTGCAATTACTACAGGATAAAATGATAGACTACAATTATTTAAAATATTGGAGAAAAAATATGAATGAAATAATATCACAAAGTAAAATATATCCATTATATATAATAGATCTATTTTACAAGTTATCTTTATAAGTGCAAAAAATTCGATAGTTATCTCATATAAAATTTTTATACTATAATCTTACTTAAATTAAAATAGATGGCAAACATGTCCAAATCCAACTAAAGAGGAAGAATTTGTATTCACGTAAATAACCATTACATAACTATGATCATGCATCTGCCCTCACACCCCACCATGCTTCACCAACCTTCTCCAAAAAATTCCTTTTTCTTAGATATAACCTACCTTCATCACTATCCTTAAAGCAGTTGTGGCCCCAACCTCTTACATATAATTAATCCTACATCTGCCGAAAAGAATAGTGATCTCCAATGCTAAGTATCATAGCTGTCCTTAAATACAAGATATATTAATCCATCATTTAGTGCTTGCTTTAGACTTTTCAGTTCATTTTGAAGGTCGTAAAAAAATTAAGAACCTCGCTAATATCCGTTATTTCATGTTTCTTCTTAACTTTTGCTCAATCATGCAATTTCCATCAAACATAAGTAGGTCCTTTCTTCAAATATTTTTCTGAATGACGGTGTATAATTTATATGATTGACGTATCTGACATCGGTAGTCTCAGAACCCAAGTTGAATGTTACCATTTGCAGGGGTGTGGATTAGGCGAGGTAAGTTTACTAGAAAGTAAATAGTTATTAGGTAATAAGTATTTACTTTTATATAATGTATTTTGTGAATATTATCGGTTGAAATATTTTTCATTTTTATCTTCTTGACTTAAGATGTGTTATTAATTCATATTCTAAATTAGATATTATCGTAATTAAATTATCTAGTGTTCTAGGATCCTCGTTAGTACTATGTAATCTTTTATATTCTTGGTATAAACTATATAGTTGGGTTTCAATTTCTTTTAATGATTTATTCTTTTCCTAAGATTTATCCATTTATTTATGTATTTGTTAAATACTTTGTAGTAATATTCATTAACTGTTTTTCTTCGTTCTTTTATTTTTTATTTTCATATATTTTATTAATATGTTTAATTTTACTGATATTCATATTTTGGGGGTGATTAAATGGTAGTTGATTAAATGTTTTGCTATAATATTCTTTAGATTTTTCTCTTAGTTTTTGTAAGTCTTCTATATTATTTTTAAGATATTCTAAATATTCTATATCTTTTGTTTTAAAATATTCAATTAAATTCATTTTTATAAGGTTTTCTGTTAATTTTATTTCTTCCATTTCTAGTTCCCAGTATTTTAGATATTCGTAGTTTATCATTTTATTCTTCTAAAGTAAATGTATAATAATTTATTCTACTTGTACTATTTTTCTATTAGATTTTTCATTATTTCTCTAATTTGTTTTCTATAATTAATTTCTTTATGTAGGTCTTCTTGGTTTGCTCTAATTTTCTTAATATATCCTGACATTTTTAGTCTGTATAATATCCATCTGAATCTAAATAATATTGATGTTCATAATATATGCGTAAGTTTTCTATACTGTTTAATAATTCCTCCTCTTTATAATCTTGTAATTTTTTCCATATTATTTTCTTTATGTCTATAATTTCTATATCTCTAAGTATATATAAAACAAGTATTTTAATATCATCTGTCATTTAGGCTTGATTAAATATTTTTTCATAATATTTTTCAGTTGTTTGTTTTAGTCTAAGTAATTCTTGCATATTTTCATTAAGGAATTCTATATATTTTATATCTTTAGTTTCCATGTATTTGTCTAAATTTGTTTTCACTTGTTTTTCTACTAATTTTATGTTTCTTATATCTTTTTTCCAAAATTCTAAATATACGTAATTTATCATGGTTGACATGTAGGTTTGGTATATATGTGTTTGTAAGTGTAATTAGGTATTTGTGGTATGTAATTTACTCTAGTCATATAACATTTACCAAATGTTTTTTCTAATATGATTTTCTTATATCTACTACTTCTATATGCTTAAGTGCATATAAAATAAGTATTTTAAATTTATCTACCATTTCGTCAGATAAATAATTATTTATTTTTCATAAAATTGCTATTTTCAAAATATTACCTTCAATCATACACATGACAAAATATAATCATATTAGATTACTAGATACTAGATTATTCTTAAATAACATGTTTGTTGGTCACTATTAGCATGGTAATCCAGATACTTTTCCCTTAAACAACGCCTTAACTCTGGCTACTCCCCTCCACGGCTTCTTGCCTCATTGGTTTCACCTTTAGGATGGCATAGTTTTTAGGAATTTTTCTCCGTTTCCACTTTGCTAATAAACTTCTTAACATGCTATTCTTCGAATAATTCTATTATAAAGTAACTAACATGGAACTTATTTTATCATAACATGATTGTTAGAAATTATGAATTTAGCTATTCATAATAGTAAATGAATATACCTGTTCTGGTAGGTTTGATAATTATAAGTTTTGTTTCTCCTTAGATTTTTCCATTGAAACATACCTGTTTTTTAATAAATAATCAAAATATTTGTTGTAGACAAGAGAGAGAATTTTTTGCTTCAACGCATGAAGGCTTGTCTTTCTCATGCCCCCGATGCCTTTTATTTATAATGAGAAACTTTACATAATTTTACACGTTTCTAAAAAATCTAAAGACTTGAAAAGTTTTTTTCTACCTAACCTAATTAAAGTTCTGACATATTTTACATGAAAGTCTTTATAAAGACTTTAATATCTAACTATAAGATAAAAATAAATGTTTTTGGCTTGAAAAGTCAAAAAGGCCTATTCTATCTAAAGACTTTACAAACTTTATACAATAAACTTTACGTAAAATAAAGTTAGGCTATTTTATTCACATGTATTTTGTTTTTATCTCTTTCTTTCGTATCTGCTTTGGTTATCTTCTCTATTTTTTGTCAGTGTAGCATCACATCTGGAATAAAGTTGTGTTTGCCACTACATCTGTCACATATTTGGTCTTTGTATTTTTGGCCAACTTTTTCACAAAATTGATCCATAACTTCTTCTGAAATAATTCCCTTACTGATAGATCTCGTTAATGGTTGTTCTTCTGGTTTGAGGAGTGTTAATCTCCATTTTCTAAGTTCTTCCATATCACGGTCTCTAACTTCTTTGCAAGTTGAATAAATCAATGCTTGATTCCTTGAATTATATATCCAAACTGGTTTTTTATTTGAATAATTATTAAGTAATTTTGATAATATATTGCTTATTCCAATAACTCTTTTGTTGCGGTAAAATGTTGGTATCTGCATTTTTGGTATCTCGATTTGTTCACATATTTCTTCCGGAATAATATAATCTCTGGTCATACCCATTTTGACTAGATTAATAGTCTGTTTAATTTCGTCAAATAATATTTCTGCTAGTACGAAATAAAATCGAACATTGAATAATTATCCGTTGGTAATTCTCTTGTAAGTCATAAATTCTTTGTGAATTTTTGGGATTCCTGCTAACTCTTCTCCATCGGTTGTGTAAACCGTAGATAATAATCCATAATAGTAACATGAATTAATAAAGTTTGGGCTTGTACTTGGTAAGGCAATAAATTTATTGTAATTTTGGCATTTCTGGGTAATATATCCTTTTTGTTGTGCGGCTAGCTTTTTACTTTGAATAGGTTTGGTATTTAATAAGGTTTGTAAGGTGTGTATGTTGTCAATGTATTTACTAGAAGAATAGTTGTATATATGTTTTTCTTGGTTAAGTGATTCAGAATATGTATGTATCTGGGGAGGTGCAAATGCTTCTAAATTTTGTATATTTGGTGTATATGGTTTTGAAAATATTTGGCTGAGGTTATAATTCTTTTTCTTTGGTATTTCAGGTCTAATTTTAGTGACTATATTTTTTCCTTTAGATGTACCTGCAGCTGTAATTGAAGTTACGTCAGTAATTTGAGTTTTAAGGTGTTTCTGATCGTCACCTTCTAGGTCTAGTTTTTTAACGTGCTCTTTCTGCACAGTATCTTATTTTGTATAGTGCTCAACTTGCACTTTTACATTTATAACTTCAATAGTTAGTGTAATAACTCGTTCTTGTAATAACTCTATTTGTTTAAACATTTGGAGTAATAAGTCAGTCTGGGTATCTTTGGCATCAGCCTCTTCCATTGGTAAATCAGTTTGAGTAGCTTTGTCTTGATAAGTAATCTGCAATGATATTTTTGTTGGTATTGATTACTTCAATTGTAAATGTAAAATTCAGTATATTTAATACTAGTCTCCGAATTTCCTTTGTCGTAACTGAGTTTTATATTTTTCTTGTTAGCCACTATCGTACCTGTGTATTATCTGTTCTAACAATAAACTTGTTATACACGATATATGGTTCAAATGCTATTAAACATTTATATAAAGAACATAATTCTTTTCTATTTATTTTCCATTTTATTTCTGTTTCGTTAAACGCTCCTGAATAATATCTACAATGATGTTCTAATTTTTCTTCTTCATACTTATATTTGAGTACTCCTCCATAACTATATTCACTTACATTAGCTTCTACTATATATGTAAATTTTTTATTTTCATCAGGAAATTGTAATTTTGGTAATCTTTACAAAGTAATTTTATTTTCTATACCTGTTTTTTGTCTTCTTCATTGTATCTATATTCTACATCCTTTTTTAATTTTTTCTGTAATGGTTTTAAGTTTTTTGCTAATTTTAGAATATATTCTCTTACTTGGTTTACTAATGCTAAAAATGATTGTAATTTCTTTTTTGTATCTAATTCTTCTTCTGAATTTATTATTTTTTGGACCATATGTTGTTGCATTTTGACTCCACTTTTATCTATTTGTATTCCTAAAAATTCTATCTGATTTTCATAATTATTGATTTCTTCTCACTTAAACTTATTCCTAATTTTTCTATTATATCTGTAAATTGTTCTAATAATTTTAAATGTTCTTCTTTAGTTTTTGTATATAATAGTATATCATCTATGTATAGTATACAATTAGGTAATTGTTTAAAATAACTATCCATAAAATATTTATATCTACCTGGTGCATTTTTATATCCGAACGGTAGTACATTCCATTTATAAAATCCTTGTGGTACTGTAAATGCAGTTAATTCCTTAGTTTCTTCTTCTAACTTTAAATGGTAAAATCCTGATTTACAATCAAATTTACTAAAATAATTATATCCTAGTATTTGCCTTATTTTTAATATCTTGTTTGGTATTGGGTAATTATAAGTCATTGTTTTTGCATTTAAATTTCTATAATCAATAACCATCCTACTTTTTCCTCTTTTTTTGTTCATTATGTTTATTTACTATAAATGGTGGGCTATTATGTTTACTATTAATTTTTTGTATATATTGTTTTTCTAATAATTCTTCTATATGCATTTTAAATTCTTTTAGATCATCAAAATTATATGTTAATGGTTTCTGGGTTATTATGCTATTTTTATTTATTAATTCAATTTTTATAGTGGTTCTATGTTTTTTCCATCCTTTTAATGGATCTTCACTATATAATTGCTCTAATTTTTTCTTAATTATTTCTATCTTATTTATTAAAAATATAGTTATTTCCTTTTTATTTATTGAAAATACGACCAGTTTTATTGTAACTTCAGTATCTTTTATATTTTCTAATTTTTGTGTAATTTTTCACTTCCTTCTATCCAATTAATTTTCTTACTTATTTTATTAGTAACTCTTTTTGCTCTCACTTTCTGTTTACATGGTATTGTAAACCACCAATCTGTTCTAGTTATTATATGTAGGTATAATTTATCTAAAAACGGCATTCCTAAAAGTATATCTTTTGATGTTAGCTCATAATTATAGATTTCTTCTATTGTTAATATTTTATCCCATACTTGTGTTTTTACATTCTTAGCTTTATAAGTAATTAAGCTTCCTTCGTTATTAAATTCTTTAACTATTATCGGTATTTTTAATTTATCCCATTTGCTTTCTTGTAAACAATTATATCTACATAAATTAGCATCTGCTCCTGTATGTATCATAGGCGTATAATATCTACTGTAATATCCTTCTACTACTATCTTCATTAATACATATATTTTCATATCATGTTAAGGCTCTTCTTAAGAATAATTTCTCTCTGTTATATGTTAAGGTTAATTGTGTATGTTCTATATTATATGATTTTACTTGTTCTAGCCATTTTATTCCTAATATTATGTCTGCTTTTTGCATTTCTTCCTTTACTTCAAATTCTATTTTTATTTTTCTAATTCCTATTATTATTTCTTTTTCTGCTATATTTTTACTATTTATTAAACTTCTTGGTAGATCTGGGCATATATTATTATCAAATTTTATTTCCTCATTTTTTTTCTAGATATTTTGCTATATAATTTTCTTCTTGTCCTGTATTTAAGAGTATTAAATATTCTTTTTCATTTATTGTTCCTGTTATGTAATATTGGTTTAAATTAACTATTGAAATTGTTTCATAACTTGTTCTTTTTGATGAATTTGATGATTCTGGTTTTTCATAAGCTATTCTTTTTGTTGTACTTATTCTATCATTTATTATTTCTAAATCTTCTTCTATGTCTATATTTTTGTAACTATAATCATTATTATCAATTGTTTTTACGAATTGTTCAAAAGGACTTTCTATTTGTATTTTATTAATTTTATTTTTTCCTATTATTTTGTGTTTTGTTGTTAATACATATAGATTTTTACATCTTGCTGTAAATATTTTACTTCCTGGGGTTAGTTCTTTTCCTGATATTTTCCAATATAATACTAATGATTTATCTATATTTTTATCTGTTATTGCTACTGAATAATTTACACTTATTATAAATTAAAATTTTTGGTATATTAAACCTTTTAATTGCAGTTATTATACTTTTTTCTATAGGTCTTATAATCCTATCATTTGCTAAATATAATTCTATTGGTGTATCTATTCCTTCTATAAAACATGCTTTTATTAATATCTCTGTACCTCCAAGGTGTACATATTTTATTATGTCTCTACTTTTTATATCGTTTATTTCTTTATTAATTAATCTTTTTGTTACTAGTGGTATACTAGTTTTACCTTTTGCATATCTACAGTCTATTACATGTTCCTTTTGACTTACTACGTAATATTCTTCCTTTTTCCTGGTAAATATATTTTTTATTATTGGTATTTTAAATATTTTTTCTACACTTAAGTCTAACTCTTTTCCTTTTATTTCATCAAATATATTATTATCAAATATTATTTTTTGATCTGTTCCTTCGTCATTTAAATATTCTACTTTTGTTATTATTTTTATATCTTCTTCAGTCATTTGGTTTATTTGTATATCTTCTTCAGTCAATTAATTCGTCTAATTCACTATCTATTTCATTATCTTCTATTTCATTATCTGTTTCATTCTCTGAAATTTCATATATACTGTCTTCACTTTCTAATTCGTAATCTATATAATCTATCTGCATATATTTTGTATTTTCTATTTTTATTTCTGATATTTGTTTATTTTTTGGGTTTTTAGGTAATTTACAATCTCTAGCTAAATGTCCTAATTTTCCGCAATTATAACCAGTACATTCTTTTATAGATATCTTTTTCCTACATGGTCTTTTATGTTTATAATTTTTTACATAATATCTTTTTCTTGGTTTCTTATACTTATATTTTGATTTCTTGTATTTCTTATATTTCTTATACCTTCTTTTCTTTTCTTATAATATCTTTCTTCGCATCCAAATTGAGGTGCTATTTTATCTTTGCAACATGCTAAATTTCTTATTAATGTTTTTTCCATTTTTATTTCTTCTCTATATTTTTCACATAGGTTTCTATACCATTGTTGTAAAAATTTTATTCTTACTCCTAAAGTATCTACTATTTTTGCTTCATCCCAACTTTTTATTATTTTTGAACTAAATGGTTTAGGTAATTTACTAAAATATAATTTCCTTATTTCTTTACTTTCTTCTGTATTATATGCTCCTTTATAATAATATTCTTTAAATGCGCAAGTATATTCATCTATGTAGCACATATTACATATTGCTAATTTTAACATTAAATTCCTATTTGTATCTTTCTCTTCATTTTGTTCTTCTTCTGTTGTTGTCATGCTACTAAATTCATCTTTTATAGCTGTTTCATATTTTTTTAATAATTCTATAGGTGTTAATTTAGATGTATTTGTTGATGATGTTCCTTCTGTAGGTTTATCAGTTCTTAATACTCTTTTACTATTTTCAGTTAGATTTAAAAATCATAGTTTTACTATTCCTATTAGTGTTCTTTCTATATATTCTGGTGCATCTATTACATTTATATTATTATCTAATAATTATTTTGTCATATATCCTATCCATAATTGTATTGTTTTTTCTGTATCTATTACACAATCTAAGTCTAAAAAGTTATAATTTTTATTAACTATTTGTTTTGGTGTCCATTTGTCATATTCATTCTTTAGATTATATCTTTTAAACTTATTCTTATAATATGTAGGTTTTCTTATTTCTAATGTTCTAGGTATTATATTTTCATCTTCTTTTTTATCAAGAGTGTTTATTTCCGTGTTTATATTTTCTAAATTTTCTTCATTAATTACTTCTAGCTTTTCATTGATTCCTAAATTTTTTGTATTTGTTAAGATTTCTGTATATGTTTCACTATCTTTCGAATCATAATTATCTGTTTCTTCAACATTTACTGTATTAATTTTTAATTCCTTGGTTTCTATTTCTTTATTGTCTATTTCTAATTTTTTTAAATTGATTTATCTCATTTAATAATTTTTGTTCTTTATCTTTTTCTTCTTTTTCTTTCTGTCTTTTTTTATACAGATCTTTTAGCATTTGTAGTTTTTTTCCTAATTCAACAATCTTACTATTTTTAGTTTCTTCTATTTTTCGTATTTCTTCTGTAGTTTGTTGTTTTATTTTTTCTATTTTCTTTTTTCTATCTATTTCTTCGTTTTCTTTTTCTATTCTCACCATAGCTGTCAATTTATCTTCTAATTTTAATTCTTCTTTCTCTAACATTAAATATAAATGTTCACCTATTTTCTTATACCTTCTCCCTATATTAGAAAATACTATTTTTATTTTTAACCCTTCATGGTCTTCATATGTTTTTTCATCTATTATAAATTCTTCTTTGTTCAATTTTATTTAATTATTAATAGATTATGTTGGTATGTATATTCTAGACTATCTATTGTTGATTCTAAATTTGATATTTCTTCTTTTTGTGCATTTATTGAGTTTTTACTAACTCCGACAATTATGTTATATTGTAGTCTTTCTATCCTTATTTTTAATTCTTTACGTTTTTCAGATATTATTTTCTTTAATTCTTTATATTTTTGTACGTTATTCATTTAAATAATATTTTTGGGAATATCTAAATTAATCAAGTAAATCATAATTAATAAATTAATCAAGTAAATCCATATATATATGACTTCTGTATTTTTTAAATAACAAATCTCTGATACCAATTGTAGGGGGGTGCGGATTAGGCATGGTAACTTTACTAGAAAGTAAATAGTTATTAGGTTCCCTTTAAAGTGCCACTCTCAATCATCAGCTTTGATTTCAAACATCGCATAATAAACCAAAGCACAGGTCCGAGTCATGTAATTATGAACCTCATTGTCAGAGACACTTCTGTTTCATACTATTTTTAATATTATATAACTACATAAATCAATAATAGTCAAATTTAAAGTTTCGAAGTATCATTAATAAAATTAACTTAGTAAAATATACCTCTAATTAAACTTACTTAACAGGTGTTAGGTCAAAAGGAAATACTCAACTTCAACCTAGAGTTAGATTCCTTTTTTAATAGCTAGACAGAATCATCAATTCTCAACCCTCAAAATCTTGAGTTTTGATCATTTGCTTCCACCATATAAAAACAACAATGTAGCTTTTTAAATAACAAAGATTTTGCTTATTATTAACTTTTGTTCTCATTATACATCCCCTACTTGCAAATTTTCCATATAGAGGGTAGGGTCAGAACTATCAATATAATGAAAATGGAAAAACATATCTGGAGGAACAACTAAAGCAAGGAAGAGTCCCTATGTATTTCAAGATTTTGTTTTGCTTTTTTGTCATCAGCTAAAAAGGAGCAAACCAACTCTCTATCTATCTACCTATCTTAAACTACTTGGCAGTTTAAATTCAAAGAAGTCAAGATTATAGTAGTATTTTTTGCTAAACAGATAGAGAAATCAAATGGTACTACAAATGCTGCTTTAGAAAACCATCCAAAAGACTAAGAATTTCCTTCACAAAACTCCCTAAAATTTCAAGTTATATTACTTGGAGGTCACCACAAGCTACCTATAGCTGGTGGTCATGCTTCAATTATTACGATAAGACTACATCTCTTTAACGCGACATAATTAGCTTGTGACATGATTATCTGATTTTTGCATAGCAAATTAATCTCTTTAATCATAAATAATATCAATATTTCACAAAAGAACTTGTCAAGTAGCAATTGTCTATCAACAATACATGATAATTTATGAAACTTCAAAAATATACTAAAATTTTAGTAAACTTACCTCAAATCACAAGCAAATTTGTCTCTTCAATCGTACGATATATCAAGATTCACAAAATAAACTTCTCAGTAAGCAATTTTCTATCAAGAATACATGATAATTTATTTATAGTAAGCTTCAAAACCATACTTATAAATCAAATACTGTCAATAAAATTTTTTAACGTAAAAAAAATTCTAAACGAAAAAGTGATAGTAAAATAATACCTCGATTGCAGCACCAAGCTCTAAGTCAAACATACAACAATAGATCTTCTAGTCGGCCAGCAATTTGACCCCATTAGCAATCCAGCTAAAGTACCTATGCAATCCAAGATTAATTAGGTATGAGAAATATTCTTAAAGATAAAAGGAATAATGGTGAAGCTCAACATGAATGATATCCTCAGATAATCTAGTATAGCTTGACGAAACTAAATTCTAAACTATAAAGTCTAATAGAATTATCTAGAGCCTAATAAGACCTAGAGTTCAACATGGAACATCTAAGATGTTTGTTTCAATATAAAAGTATGTGTAAATTCTAACAAATTTGTTTCCCAAAAGGAAATAGCAATAGTTCCTTGCATAATGGGAGTTCAAAAAAGTTTGAGGCGAAAAACAAAAGGGAAAATGATTTTGAGGGAGTCTAAGAAACTCCGCAATAGATAAAACTATCAAATTCAACCACACTAGCTGATGAGAGAAGAGTGAATTCAAATGTTTAGGAGATCATCCCTAGAGTAACATTCATAAATACATATCCATAATATATTTTACTCTTCCTAAATACATAAGGACAATATTAAATGATAATTATTTGAGAAAAGAGGTGAAAAGACGATTTTGTCTAAAGCGTAGCCTTTTAATGAAGGACAAAAAGTTCAAATAAGATTTTTAGGGCCCTTCACACTTTTAATATATTAGATTAGATTAGATATAGATATTAGATATTAGAGATTATTCATTATTTTTAATTTATTTACCTTATTTTCTTTCTAATTTATCATTTGTTTTAAAATTTCAGTAAAAAATAATGTAAATCACAAGAATTAATAACTTAAAATATTTAAAAATATATTATAAATTTAGTTGACTCTCCATATTTTACTAGTACCACATAAATTAGGATAAAATGAGTAACATATATTACTAAAAAATGACGTAAAAGTATTATAAGTCACAATAATTAACAACTTAAAATATTTTAATATTTGGTTGACTTTTCGAACTTAGTTGACAAAGAAACTATGAAAAGGAATAGATATATCCTCAAACTATAATAAATATTGCGTATGTGACCTCCTTTATACTTTCGCTACACATATGCCTATACCGTTAATGAAATCGTATGTATATGCCCCTCACACAAATGGTAGGGGAATATTTGTACCGAAAGTATAATGGATGGTACAAGTACCATTTATAAAAGTTTGGGACATATATTTGTCTCTTTTTAATTTTAATTTTTTATCCCAAACAATTAACCCAAATCTAATAAACCTACTATCTGATTCAGTCTAAATTAAAATTCAAGATACACCTATCTAACAAACACGTTTATCCACTCCTATAACAATATATATACATAATATAGTAACACTAACTACTATCAATTTTAAAAAAAAAGCATTAACCCATAATACCCAAAAACAACACCAAATAAATTAAACCCCTCACGTTTCTATTTTCAACTAATTTTTGTTGGGAGATTACTATTCATCATCGGTCAACACCATCTACTTATCGTCTCCGTTGAATCAAAAACATCTCACCGTCAGACTATTATCGTATCCCTAGCTTCGACCACCTTCAGTCTAATCTCTACTCCCTCCAACCAATAAATACCAACTAGTTGCAACGATCAATCTCTGTAATTTAATTGGTGTTCATGTTTAAGATAAAAATAGAGGGAGTATCAGGATTGAAATAAAAATAGAGGTCAGATGAAGTTGGTTTGAAATGGTTCAATGAGTTTATTAGGTCGGGTAGTGAGTTTGGATTAATTATATGGGAAAAAAATAAAATAACAAAAAGACAAATATACCCCCTAACTATGATAAAAGGTCCGCATATATCCTCTACCATACTTTTGATACACATATGTCCCTATTGGTAGTGTGAGAGGCATATACAAATTATTTTATTAGCAGTAGGGGCATAAGTGTACCCAAAATATGACGGAGGGTATATACATATCATTTGTCATAGTTCGGGAGTATATTTATCCCTTTATGAGTTTTATAAAATGGGGGCGTACTGGAATAGGACTCTTATATCAAGTAGTAAGAGAACTTTCTTTGACTCTTAAAAAATGAAATTAATTTAATTTGTGTTGTAATACCTCAAAATTTTGGGCTAAGATTTTGTAAAACCCCAAGTTTTTAAGCTCTATATTCACCAAAAGATAGTCCATTAAATTAGCTTTCCAATGCCACTAGTCTCACCTTAATCCGATGTCATAGTGAAAAGTTGTAGAAAATCTTCTAAGGTAGTGACAATGACTTTAGCAATAACCCATTATCAGAGACAACGAGTCATAGCCTAGACTCATTACAACGATAGTAAGTAACCAAAGAATTCCCTTTAATGGTAACAAGTCCAGTACACACCTCATTATTAGACAAAACGAGTCATTGTGTGGACCCATTGTCACAATAGTAAGGAACTAAGAGCTCAGTCCCTTGTATACGACCTTTCATAATGACTCATTATCATACCTAACGAGTCAATAGGAGGAAGTCGTTGTCATAACAGAAAGAACCTAAAAGCTTAGGCCCTCAGGTCATGACTCAGGCCAGGACTCGTTATTCGAGATAACGAGTCATTACCAAACATAACAAGTCATAACCAGAGTAGTGACGACTATTTCTCAGAATTTCCTAATTGTTTTAAGAAGGGATTTTTGGTCTTTTCTCATTCTTTTAACCCCAAGACCATATCATTTGGGTAATTCCTGATCATTTATTTGGAATTAATATCACCCTAACATATCATAAACTCAAAATCATTTGACACTTAGCAAAAAAAAGGGATTCTCTCATGTCCAAAAGCAAATTGGGGTTCTTTAATCTTTAAGTCAAATTTTTAAGAGTTCATTAGAGATTTTACTTTTAGGAATATGGGATTTCATCAATGGGTTCCTTCCATCCATTGAGTCCCTAAGATTTATTCAAACACTTAATTTAAATTCACCTTTTTTGTCTAGGCCTTCATGATAATTATGAGTTCTCTTGGAGTTTCAGTTTAATCCTTGAATTTAACCTTAAGTACATTAAGATTTGCATTTTCTATACTCACCATCATGAATGTCCTTATTATTGATAAATTGTTAAGTTTGGGCTTTATTTTGTGAAATTCTCTATTATTATTAGCTTTAAATCTTTTTTTATGTTTAGTTGCATTAAACAGAGCTGGTGGTAAAAATCCGATACCTAGAATTTCATGCACGTATTTGTTGATATGTTTTGATCATGTCAGATTATACATATATTTCAATTTTCAAAAATACTACTATATTGATAATATATACACACACACATATATATATCAGTTTTCAGTGTCATTCAGTTAAGAGTGATACTTAGCATTGAGGGAACACAAGGATGAAGTCTCACCCATCAATTATGATTAAGACCTTTAGTAGAAGTCCCTAAGTTCCAGAACTAAGAATCCATCACAGGTTATAATGGATAACCCTCCAAATTA
The DNA here is from genome assembly GCF_002878395.1 of Capsicum annuum. Taxonomy (NCBI): domain Eukaryota; kingdom Viridiplantae; phylum Streptophyta; class Magnoliopsida; order Solanales; family Solanaceae; genus Capsicum; species Capsicum annuum. Next base: position 75,054,700 of record NC_061116.1, read on the forward strand.
GGATTGAAACCCTAGTCCTTTGAGATATCTATTTAGTATATTTACGCCAGCCAGTGTTGCTACCCTTGGCAAAGTACTAGCACCCTTCTAACTAGTGTTACAGGTTGGACCCTAATTTGCTCAGATTGGGGTATGTCAGTTATTGTTAGCTCCCACAGTCCTTAATTTATGTTCAGTTTATGTTTCAGTTCAGACATGCATGACATTATATGTAGTTATTCAGTTTCACACAGTATATGTATATACTTGATCTTGCATTCAGCTTATCATGTTTCATGCATTCATGATTAGATTGACTTGTTAGTTTCTATCTCACATACTCAGTACTCTTAAAGTACTAATTTCATACTTTCTTGCACTACATTGTCTAATAATACAGGTTCAAACACTCAGTAACTGGATTACACTTAGTACGTTCTCGCCCCATATCCAACAATAGTCTTGGTGAGTTCTCATCTTTTAAGGACTAGTTATCACTATTCATTTTTGAAATAGTTTTCTTTAGTTTCTGTCGGTTGGAGTTAGTTGGGGGCTTATCCCAGCAACTTATTATGATATAGTGTCTTTCAAATAGATGTTTAGATTTTTAGCATGTTAGTTGTCAGACAATTTTATTTCCAGCGTCAACTGATATTCAATATTACATTACTAATATTTCCATCAGTTACTTCAGTTTTCTTCTCGCCCAGTAATTCATTACTTATTTCAGTATTCTTAGAGTTATGCCAAAACATGGGTTAGCTTGGTATCACTTGTGACTCTAAGCACTATATTACGACTAAGTGACAGTCTCGGGTCATGAAAAATTTAGTATTAGAGTAACGGGTTTAATTTATCCTCGAGTGTCTGAAAGCTATGTTAAATAGAGTCTTTTTCATGGGTGTGAAGCACACCACACTTTTGGGTGAGAGGCTATAAATTTGTTTAGGAAAGTCTCACTTCTTTCATAATTCATGTCGTGCGATAAAGTGTGAACTCTATTGAAATTCTCTTTCTAACTCATCCTCTATCCATTTATATAAAATGACTCCTAAGAGAACCAATGAAAGAAGAAACAGGCACCAGTAAGCACCACCATTAGTTCCCTAAGACCCTCTGAATGAGCAGGTCTCTCATGGTGAGTTCAGGGCTACTTTCACAGTATTAGCCCAATTTATGACTGCTCAAAATAATCAGTAGTTTGTTTGCCCACCCAACTGAATAGTGAATATGACAACAAACAGAATCTGAGACTTTACTTGGATGAATTCTCCGATGTTCTTTGAATCCAAGCCTAAAAAGAATCCATATAAGTTCTTGGATAGTGTTCAAAAATGACTGATATCATGGGTGTTGCTTCTACTGAAAGTGTGACTTAGTTGACTACTAATTGTAAGGAGTGGCTCACACTTAGTGTAAGTAGTGAAAGAAGGATAGATATTCATATGCGGGGTTTGTCAAGTGGGATGAGTTCATTGCTGTATTTCTGGATTGGATCTTCCCACTTGAGTTGGGGAAAGCCAAAGTGTAAGAGTTTATCAAAATTAATCAATGCAGCATGAGTGTTAAAGAGTATTTACATAATTTCACTCAGTTAGCGAGGTATGCTCAAACTTTGATGGCATATTTTAGGGCTCAAATGAGCAAGTTTGTGGTTGAGGTTTCTGAAGATGTGGTTAAAGAGTATAGGATGACCATGTTGGTTAAGGAGGTGGATATCTACATATTAATACATGCTCAATAGATTGAAGAGGAGAAGATCAAAGAGAAGGAAAGGGAGGATAAGAGGGCTAGAATCGGTAGTTTCAATTTCTCTATAAAGAGGTTGGATGGTTAAAATCACTCTCAGTTCCACCAGAAATCTTTAGATCCATCCCCATCTTTTACTAGTTCTCCAGATCATAAGTTTAGATAGGATACTCGAGATAAATAGCCAGGCTCTAAGTCAAAGGGTAGTGTGAATAATATTCACACCAACTCAATTTGCAAGAGATATGGTAGGAACCACAAGGGTGAATAGATGGATGGTAGTGATACTTGTTTTAGATGTGGAAAGTTAGGTGACAGAGTGAGAGAATGCCTATTAACTTGATAGAGGGGTAAAGATGTTAGTCAGCAGGGTCAGGCCAACTCTTTAGCAGTTTCAACACGTCGCTTGACTTAGCAGGGTGCTATATCTTGTTCAATTGGTGGATAACATCAGGGTAGGTTCTATACCCTTCAGACTCAACAAGATTAGGAGGGTTCTCCTAATATGGTTACTGGTACATTTCAAGTCTTTCACCTTCATGTTTATGTATTGTTTGATCTCAGAGCCATACTTTTCTTCGTGACTCCCTTTATAGCAGTAAATTTTGGTATCAGTCCTAAACTCCCAGCAGGACCCTTCTCAGTTTGTACTCTAGTAGGTAGTTTAGGCATGCCAGATGAGTAGAAAGAAATTTCCTAATCACAGTATCCTAAAGAATCACTTTAGTCAATCTCGTAGAGTTAGATATGACCGACTTTGGTATTATTTTTGGTATGATTTACTCCACTATTTCTATGCTTAGTTGATTGTAGAAATAGAATAGTTCAGTTTCAATTTCCAAATAATCCAGTCATAGAGTGAAAAGGTAGTACCTCAGTTCCTATAGGTCAGTTTGTTTCATTCCATAACATAATAAAATGATTTCCAAGGGGTGCATCTATCATCTCATTCAAGTCAAGGACTCAAGGTCCTAAATCACAAATCTTGAGTTAGTTCCTATAGTGAATGAATTTCCAAAAGTATTTCCTTAAGATATTCCCATAGTTTTTCTTGAGTGGGAAATCGACTTCGAAATAGTTCTCTTTCCCTATACTCATCCTATGTTAATTCTATTTTAGAGTATGTCTCTAGCCGAGCTCAAGGAATTTAGAGAGCAGTTAAAAGATCTCTTATTTATTAGGTCATGTGTCTCTCTATGAGGTGCTTTAGTTCTTTTTATATGCAAGAAATATGGTTCTCTCAGAATGTTCATTGACTACCATTAGTTGAACAAAGTCATGATAAAAAATAAATATCCCATCCCTAAGATTGATGACTTGTTAGATCAACTTTAGGGTGCTAATTATTTTTCTAAGATAGACCTCCTTATTAACTCAGAGTCAGGGATTGTGACATTTTTAAAACAACCTTCAGAATTTGACACAATCAAAATGGATTTGTTGTTATGTCTCTTGGACTAATGAATGCTCCTGCAGCTTTTGTGGACTTGATGAACAGAGTGTTCAAGTAGTATATGGACATATTCGTTATAGTCTTTATAAATAACAAACTCATTTATTCTCGAAGTGAGGGTCTTAAGGATTGTCTTGTAGACTCTTAAAGATCATTAGTTATTTGCTAAATTTAGCAAGTGTGAATTTGGGTTGAAATCAATTGCAGTACTTGGCCATATCATTTCTAGTGAAGGCATTCGAGTTTATCCTCAAAAGACCAAAGTGGTAATGAACTATCCTGGACCTATCTCTCTATCAGATATTAGGAGTTTATTAGGTTTAGCCAATTACTACAGATGGTTTGTCAAAGGATTTTCCTTTATTGCTTTTCCTATGTCCAAACTGACTCAGAAGAAAGTCAAATTAAGTGGTTCAATTATTGCGAGAAAAGTTTTTAGGTGTTGAAGAATCAACTCACCTTAACTATAGTTTTGACTCTACCAGAGGGTTTAGATAGTTTTATGGTATATTGTGATACTTCCAGAGTTGGCCTTGGTTGTGTATTAATTCAGTGGGGCAAAGTTATAGAATATACCTTTAGGAAACTCAAGCTTCATAAGAAAAACTACCTAACTCATAATCTTGAGTTGGCAGCAGTCGTGTTTGAGTTAAAGATCTAGAGGCATTATCTTTATGGGGTTTATGTTGATGTATTCACTGATAACAAGAGTTTTCAGTATGTGTTCATCTAGAGAGATCAAAATCTTTATTAGAGAAGGTGGCTAGAGTTGTTGAAAGACTATGATTTAAGTGTCTAGTACCATCTGGGTAAGGCCAATATTGTGGCCGACACCCTTAGAAAATTGTCTATAAAGAGTGTTGCTCACATGGAAGATGATAAGAATGAGTTAGTTTGTGAGGTTCATCAGCTTTCTAGGTTGGGAGTTTGGTTGGTTTATCCAATTGAAGGTAGTTTTTGGGTTTAAAATGGTTCAGAATCTTCTGTGGTAGCTGATGTGAAGGAAAAGCAAGATAGAGATCCTATTTTGAGAAAGTTGAAAAAGGCAGTTCGGAATCAGAAGGTTGAAGGTTTCTACCAAAGGGTAGATGGTGTTCTTCTCTGTCAAGGTAGATTATGTATTTTGAATATGAATGAATTAAGACAACAAATATTAGTAGAAGCTCATGGTTCTCGATATTCTTTTCACCCAAGAGACACTAAGATGTACCATGCCTTGTAGGATGTCTATTGGTGGAATAAAATGAAGAAGGATATTGCGAAATTCGTGGCTAAGTTTCCAAATTACCAGCAGGTTAAGGTTGAGCCCTAGAGAACTAGTGGTATGATTAAAGAATTCAACATTCCAACTTGGAAGTGGGAAGTAGTGAATATGGACTTCCCACAAGGTTGCCCCGTACTCGTCGACAACATGATTCTATTTGGGTTATCATGGACCAAATGACTATGTATGCCCACTTTTTGCCAATTAACACTTTAGATTCAGCTGAATAATATACTAAGATCTATCTTAGGGAGTTGGTGAAATTGCACGGGTTACCTTTGAACATCATTAAAGATAGAGGTACTGAGTTCACATCTCTATTTTGGAAGACTTTTCAAAAGGGTCTTGGTATCCAAGTTCATCTTAGTACAACTTTTCACATATAGACAGATGGTCAGTTCAGACCTTAGAGAATATTTTGAGAGTGTGTGTTTGATTTTAAGGGTAGTTGGGATGATAACTTGACTTTGATTAAGTTTACTTAGTATAATAACTATCACTCTAGTATTCAGATGTCTCCATTTAAAGCACTGTATAGTGGGAGGTGTAGATCTCCTATTAGTTGGTTTAAGGTTGGTAAGGCTTCTTTGATAGTTCCATATTCTGTCCATAGGAAAGGTTCAGCTTATTAGGGAAAGGCTAAAGGCTACTCAGAGAAGTCAGAAATCCAATGCAGGTATAAGAAAAAGGAATTTTGACTTTGATGTTGGTGATCTTATCTACATAAAAATTTCACCCATGAAAGGGGTGAACAAGTTTTGTAACAATGGGAATCTCTATTCCCATTATGTCGGTCCTTATAAGATTTTGAGTCGATATGGTAAGGTAGACTATGAGTTAGAATTTCCTGTGGATTTGGCATCAGTGCATCCAGTCTCCAATGTCTCCTTGCTGAAGAAATGCATTGGTGACCCAACATCATTAGTTCCTTTGGAAAGGGTTAGTATGGAAAATAGCCTCTCTTATGAAAAGGTCCTTGTTGAGATACTTGATAATAATATTCATAGGCTAAGGAATGAAGAGGTCTCTTTGGTAAAGATTTTATAGAGAAATCAGTCACTTGTGGGAGCTACTTTAAAAGTGAGGGTAATATGCTATCCAAGTACCCCCATATTTTATCTTTGAACTTAGTCCCTACTTGAGGCAATAGTTCCCTTAATTAATTAATTCTTTTATTTTTATCCCAGGCTATTTAGCTATTTTCATATCATAACATGCATTCATGAGTCCAGTCATTCCATGCATTAGTCCTAAAACCAAACATCAGTTCATGGTTCAATTCGTAAGTATTCAGTTCTAAAATCTCAACTTCCCCCCAGTACTTTAGCTTAGTCAATTTTATTCGGGGATGAATGATCCCAAGGGGGAGATATTGTAGTACCTCAAGTTTTTAATATTTAGACTCACCAAAAGATAGGCCATGAAATTAACTTTCCAAAGCCACTAGTCTCGCCTTAATTCGATATCGTAGTGAAAAACTATGAAAAATTATCTAAGGCACCTTCAAACTGCTAGTGATAGCGACTCTAGCAATGACCTATTATCAGACACAATGAGTCATAGCCTAGACCCATTATCATGATAGTATGTGACCAAATAATTCTCTCTAGTGGTAATGATTCCAACACACAACTCATTATTACACAAAACGAGTCATTGTATGGACCTATTGTCATAATAGTGAGGAACCAAGAACTCAACCCCTTGGATACGACCCTTCATAATGACTCATTATCAGACCTAACGAGTTAACTAGAGGAAGTCGTTGTCATAACAGAACTGACCCAAAATCTTAGGCCCTCAAGTCATGACTCAGGCCAGGACTCATTACCAAGCATAATGAGTCATTACTCGACTTTCTGAACATTTTAAGAAGGGCTTTTTGATTTTTTTACCATCCTTTTAACCCTAAACTTACATCATTTGGGTACTCCTAGATTAATTATTGGTAATTAATACTACCCTAACATCTCTTAATCTCAAAATCATTCAACACTTAGCAAAAAGAATCAATTCTCTCATCCCCAAAAAAAAATTAGGGTTATTTAATCTTCAAGTCAAATTTCCAAGAGTTCATCAAAGATTTCACTTCCAGGTATGTGGGAATTCATCAATGGGTTCCTTCCACCCATTGAGTCCCAAAGATTTCTTCAAACACTTAAGTTCAATTCACTTTTTTTGTTTAGGGTTTCATGGTAATTATGAGTTCCCTTGGAATTTTAGTTTAATCCTTAAATTTAAACTTGAGTACATATTTTTCCATAAGATTTGCATCTTTACATACTCACCATATTGAATTTCCTTATTATTAATAAATTGTTGAGTTTGGGCTTTATTTTATGAAATTCTCTATTCTGATCAGCTTTAAATTATTATTATGTTCAGCTGCATTAGATAGAGCTGGTGGGTTATGAACACTCGATACTTAGGATTTCATGCATGTACCAGTTGACATGTTTTGATCACTTTAGACTATGTGTATGCTGCTATTTTAAAGGATAATACTATATTGAACATATATATATATATATATATATATATATATATATATATATATATATATATATTTTCAGCATCATTTAGTTGGGAGTGGTACTTAGCACCGAGTAAATGCAAGGATGAAGGCATCTGAGACCTTTAGTAGAAGTCTCTAAGTTTCAAAACTACAGTACTATCGTAGGTTATAAGGAGTCACTCAAAAGATTAGACCTGACACCCTATTCCTTTAGGACATCAGTTTAATGGATCTACGCCATCCAGTGTTGGTACCCTTGGCAAGGTACTAGCACCCTTCGTACTGGGGTTACAGGCTGGATCCTTATTTACTCAGATTGAAGTATATTAGTTATTGTTACCTCCCATAGTACTTGATTTATGTTTAGCATATGTTTCAGTTCAGACATGTATGACTTTGTATTCTGTTATTAAGATATTCAATTTTATATAGTATATGTATATACTTAGTCATGTATTCAGCTTATCATGTTTCATGCATTAATATTGATATTGACTAGTTAGTTTCCCATCTCACATACTCAATTCATTCAAAGTACTGATCACATACTTTTTTACGCTATATTTTCTCATAATATAGCTTTGGACACTCAGTACCTAGATCGCAACTTGTACATTCTCGCACCAAATTCAGCAGTAGTCTTGGTGAGTCCTTATTTTTTGAAGACTAGTCATTAGTATTCATTTTAAAATTATTTTTGTTTACTTTTAATTGGTTGGAGTTAGTTGGAGACTTGTCCCGACAGCACATTATGATGTAGAGGCTTTCAGACAGATGTTTAGATTTTCAGCATAATAGTTGTCAGACAACTTTATTTCTAGTGTCAGTTGATATTCGGTATTACATTACTACTATTTTAATCAATTACTTTAGTTTAGCTTCTGCCCTATAATTCATTACTTATTTTCAGTATTCTTAGAGTTATGCCAGACTGTGTTAGCTTGGCGTCACTTGTGACTCGAAGCACCGTGTTACATCTTAGGGGCAGTCTCAAGTCATGACAGATTTGAAGCGTTATATGTACAAAATTACATGAGATGCACCCCCTCTCCCCCTCCCCCCATAATAAAAGTCTTTAAGAACTAGTCTTCCTTCCTTTTTATTTACATAACAAATATATTTTTTCACTCTACACCTCAAATGTTTTAAAACTTCATGCCTATTTGTCCCTCAACTTCTATTTTCTTTTTTAGTTTTTATTTTTTTCTTAATTTTAATTTTTTATTATTTTAATCTGCTTGTCTCAACCTTTATTTATTTTACTTTTTTCCTCAGACATTGTTTATTTCTTCATTTCTCTCTTCTTTTTTTTTTTTAAATTCATTTGTCTCAACCATTATTTTTTTTATTTTTATCATTTCTCTCTTTTTAGAAAAAATTCTCAAACTTTATTTTACTTTTTTCTTCTCATTTTTATTTTTCTTAATCTTATTTTGTTCTTTTTTGTTTTTTATTCTTCTCTTTTTTCTTAACCTTTATGTTTTTCTTCTTTTTTTTTTTCTCAATCTTTTTTTTTCTTTTCTCCATTTTGTTTCTTTTTTTTTTCTTTTTTTCTCAACTTTTATTATATTTTTCTAATAATAGAAAGTCAGATAATCAGTAAATGGCTCTTCTTTCTTTGACGCCAAAGTAAATTAAGGTCATGTATTATTGTTTGGAAGTCCTATGAGATAAGTCTTGCCTCTAAGTTATAATATATCATAAATCAAGCTGCAATGCAGTAGTGTCAAGTCTTGCTCATGAGGTATAGCTTATTGCTTGAAAATTCTTAAGTTAAGTCTTGCCAATAAGATAATAGTTATTTAATATATCATAAATCAAGATACAATGTGGTAGTATCAACACTTTCTCATTGGACATAACTTATAACTCTTGTCTTAGAGGCAAGACTATTAAAGCATGGCATAAATCAAGATACAATATAGTAATGAAAACTTTGGTACATAGGGTGTAACTTGTGTGTTAAGTCTTGCCTCTAAGGTAAGAGTTTTATAACATCTAATAAATTAAGACACGACATGGTAGTGTCAATTCTTGTCCATAGGGAGTAACTTGCTACTTGGAAGTCCTTGAAATAAGTCGTGCCTCTAAGGCAAGAGTTATATAACATCTCATTATTCAAGGCATAAAGTGATAGTGTCAACTCTTACCTATGAGGCATAACTTTTCATTTGAAAGTCCTTGATTGGTAAAATATCTCATAAATCAAGACACAATGTGGCAGTGTCAACTCTTGCCCATGGGACATAAATTATTGTTTAATAGTCCTTGGGTTAAGTTTTGTCTGTAAGGCAAGAGTTATAGAATATCTCATAAATCAAAACATAATGTGGTAGTGTTAACTCTTACCCATGAGGAGTAACGTGTTGTTTGAAATTTCTTGGATTAAGTCTTGCCTCTAAAAAAAATTGTAAATATCTCATAAAATCAAAACACAATGTGGTAATTCAACTCTTGTCCATTAGACGTAATTTGTTGCTTGAAAGCCCTTGGTCTAAGTTTTGCCTCTAAGGAAAAAGTTATAGAGCATCTCATAAATAAATACACAAGTGGTAGCTTCAACTCTTACACATGAGACATAACTTGTTGTTCAGTGGTCCTTAGGATAAGTCTTGCCTCTAAGGCAAGAGTTATAGAAAATTTCATAAGTAAAAAATATAATTTGGTAGTGTTGACTCTTGCCCAATGTACTTAACTTGTTGTTTGAAAATCCTTGAAATAAGTCGGGCCTCTAAAGTAAGATTTATAAAACATCTCATAAATCAAGACATAACGTGGTAGTGTCAACTCTTGACCGTCAGACATCACTTATTTTTCAAAAATCATTGAGCTAAGTCTTGCCTCTAAAGTAAGAGTTAAGAACATTTCATAACCCAAAACATGATATGATTGTGTCAACTCTTACCCATAAAACGTAACTTGTTGTTTGAACGTACTAAATTTTTACTCTAAAGCAAGATTTATAGAACATATCATAAATCAAGATATAATGTGGTAGTGTCAACTCTTGTCCATAGGGCGTAACTTGTTCTTTGAAAGGAATCAAAGCAAAGAAAAGAAGAAGAATAAAAGTTGCGAAAAAAGAAAAAAAATGAAGAAAAGTACTAAAAAATAAAAATAAAAATAAAAATAAAAAATAAAAAAATATAGACGTTTAGAGGAGAAAGGAAAAAAAACAAAGATTGAGGAAAAAAAGGCAAAACAAAAATAAAGGTTGAGAAAAATTAAAAAAGACAAAATGAGAAAAAATTAATCAAAAAAGGATAAAAAAGTGGAAAAATTTTAAAATTAGAAGTTAAGAGGAGAAAATGAAAAAAAAAAAACAATGGTTGAGAAAAACTAAAAAAAGGGAAAAAAGAAAGTAAAATAAAAAGGAGAAAAAATAAAGAAGTTAAGGGGAGTAAAGGCAAAAAATGTTAGAGTTGAGAAAACTTTTTAAAAAAGAAAAATAAAATAGAAAGAAAAAATAAAAATCCAAGTAAAATAAAAAAGTGAAAAATAGAAGTTGAAAGATAAATAAGTAGAAATATTTGAGATATAGAGGGGCAAATAGGTAATTGTAGTATATATAAAAAAATTGGGAGACTAGTTTTGTAGGACTTTTCTTATGGGGACAAAAAAACAAAGTCACATATTATGAGAGTTATTTATGTAGTTTACCCTTATATATGTAATTAGATCCAAACCCATTGTATTTTTATTTTATCTAAGTGTAAAGGTCTGTTGTTGGGAATAAAAAATGTACTAGATGTGAATTAAGATCATAAGAAACCTCTATCACAAAGTTGAGTTGAAAACCTTTCTACTTATTAAGTTTTTGTATAAATTTTTACTAGGGCAACCTTCAAACAAATAGGTCTCTAGAATTATAAATTGTTGATTGATGAATTATTTTTATAATCAAAGTTCTTCAAATCTAGTTTCTAAAGTATGAAATCATCCATCAATCTGAGCTTTGTACAAAAAATTTATGTAAATTTAAAGAAAGAGCTATCAATGGTGCTCGTCCTGGGGCTTGCAAAACGAGCAATTAATATCTTAGAGAAAATAATAGTGCATGTGGTGAGGAAGTGAAGCGAGTCAAAAAGCATGCACGAGCACAAACATCTAAATACAGATTCTTAATAAATGCTACACCATAATCTTAGAGTTTTTTAAAAAATCTATATCAAGATTTCAAGAAAGAATTCTTGGAGTTCATCTTCAAAGATTTGGACTTTCTTCAAGAATTTTTGAGCAATTAATGTATGTATGGCTAAATTGTCAATATGGGAACCCCTTTCTTTACCACATCCAAGTTATAGTTTCAGTTTAGCCATAAGTCAAGCTAGGGTTTGAAAATTTGAAATATCAAAGTTAAGTTCTTTATCTCTTGATGAAATTACGTGAATCCTCCATGAATAAAAATAGGAATTCTATGCGTCTAGAATTTTTTCTTTAAATTGATTCCTATTTTGTGTCTATTGACTCTTCCTACAAACATCATGAACTTACTCATTTATGTTGAATTTTTCATGTTTTTATTAAATTGTTTCATGTCTTCCATGAAAAATTGATTTAAAGATTGTAAGTTAATATTCATGAAAATTTTATAAAATCTCATTATGTACATTGACATGTTTTGAAAGAGAATAATGATTTTTATTTTCAAAAGTTCATACTTAGCATGATTTACGCAGATTTGGAGTGAAGGCTTACCTTCATTAGAATGTCATGATATGATTTTGAGTCAAAACTCTATCAGTGTACAATTAGGAATTATATTATGAGAAAATAGTATACTTTGGGAGGAATTTTATCATCGATATGAATATGGATTAGAGAACATATACCCTAGAATTGTGTTTCCACGGTAGGATAGGATAGTACACAAGATTGGATGAATCCTCTTTTAGATTGAGGGCTCAATATAGATCCATGATTTTAATTTTATTCTATATCTTGATAAGATATAGGATGCATCTCTCCAGTTTAGAAATATTTTTGTCATCATGAGCTTAAATGAGGTATGTCGTTTATGAGAAACTTCCCAAAAATCAGAAAACTAAATATTTTCCTTTATTTATTCATTGCTTATGATAGTTGCATACACTTTACTTATGATTGTACTTCTATTCATGTTCCAAAAATTCAGTTATTTATTATTTTTATCTATTTTTCAATGTTTTATATAACCAATTACTTACATTATCTCAATCTATCAAGTTGGAAAATCCGTACATTATATCTCATTATATAGTTGCTTATCATAAGTTACTTATATGTCATATTCAGTTTTCGTTTCCTAGTTAGAATATATGTTCATTGTTGAAACTCAGTTTATCACAAGTACGAACATTCAATTTGTATTGAAGCTCCTATTGCGTAACATCATTTCATGATGTAGATTCAAACGCTCAGACTTAGAATTGTGGTTAGACGTTCTATTATATTTCACATTCAGCAGTTGGTGAGTCTTTCTTCCATTTAGAGGACTTAGATTTAGTTTTCAATTTTCATTTTGGATTTAGACATTAATTTAGTTAATGGTAGCTCGAGCCTTGTCTCAATATACTTATTTCACTTTAGTCATTAAAAGTTTTATTAGATAATTGTTATTTCAATATTGTCATTGTTCTAGTTGTTAATAGTATTTGATTAAAATGTCTATTTTATATTCAAAAGATTAGCCCATGATTATTATTCTTAGCTTTCACATAATTCTGTACTTTAATCTTAATAGCATACCAAGTCAAGTGGTCCACTTTAGCTAGTAGTGATTTCGGGTGTTGGTCATGTCTAGGGTATGAACTTGGGTCCTAACAAACTTGGAATCCTAGCACAAAAATCAACTGTCCTAAGGAGTCTATGAAGCCATGTTAGTAGGATCCTATTTATTGTTGTGAGGTCCCCACTTGTATAAATAAGGGACTACAGACATTTAAGAAAATCTTTTCATTCTTTCATACTTTAGATTGTGCAATAATGTCTTTTCTTAATGAACTTATGCAGATTCAAGTCCTCTAATTCCTCTGACTATGCCTCATGTTTGAGGTGGTAAAAACATTAAAGCTCAAATTATTATTGGTGTAGTTTTCTTAGATAGATACAATAGAAATTTAAGTGACTAAACAAGGGCTTGAGAGTAGCCCACTAATGCGTTTAAGTCTGTTGATTCAAAAGAGTTCTTCCATTTTGAAATTAATCGTGCATTTGAGAAAAAGTAGGATAAGATTTCAAACCACTTTTCAAAATCAATTTTCAAATAATGCCCTCAAGGGAAAAGTATGTATATCAATGTTTGGGTAATGTTGCTGCTCGAGAAATAGTATGATGTGAGATATTATATCCTTAGTGTTTGTTAAGGTACTGCAAGACTATTGAAGATTTATGATATTAAGTAGATAATGAATAATTGGTTAAGGTGACTTAGAATATGCTTGAAATAGGGAAGAATTTTATGATGACATGTCATTACATTAGTAAGGAAAAGATCAAGCATTATTTGTGATTGGAAGGATGGAGTAGATAGAATGATAGATTTATGTCACACTTTGTTCTTGGAGGAGAATGCCTCTTAATATTCTCAGGACTTGTAAATATAGTTGAGTTAGAGGAGGCCAATATGAATGGGTAAGTAGTAATTATGTTGAGAAGGAGAATGTGCGTGTAGGCTACAAATTATATAGGTTTTATGAATTAAGGTCGACTATTTTATCACATGATTTTAATAGACTAGTGTTGCCTAATTTTCCCTAGTAGATAATATTCTATGTTGGATGTGAGGAGTTGTGTTGCCATCTATGTTTAGTTCTAAAGACTAGTCTTGAACTCTAAATGATCACGGTGGTGAAATAAATACAATATAAGGACGATAATGCTAGTTTTGGGATTTGATCTAGTAGGCTTGATATAGTGTGTGTGCAAGAGCTTAAGTGAATAGATTGTGGCAAGTATGATAGTTTAAGCATGCTATATGTGAGCTCTAAATGAGTAAGTAAATGGACTCTAAGGAATGAGACAGAAAAAGTGTAATGACCCACCTATTAGCATTAAGAGTAACTTGTACATGGGCACAGACTATATGAATTTTTAAAATTTGGTGTCAGCAAAAATTTGCACTTTGAGAATTTGGCATTCTCTCAAAGTCTATAGCACAATCCTCAAATGTTGCTCGTGCGCCTATCTGCTCCTAAAAATGCAAGGATATTATCAATGAGAATAATCACAAAGGAGTCCAAACAAGGTCTAAATACTCGGTTCATCAAATCCCTGAATACGGTTGTAGCATTGGTTAACCCAAAAGATATCACCAGGAACTCATAAAGACCATAACGAGTCCTGAAGGTTTTCTTAGGGATGTCCTCTACTCGATTCTCAATTGATTGTAACTTAATCTTAAATCAATGTTAGAGAACTGTCTCTCCCTAAAGTTGGTCAAATAGATCAACAATATGAGGGATAGGATACTTATTCTTCACTGTCACCTTATTTAACTGCCTTTAGTTAATACACATATGCTAGAACCAATATTTTTCTTTAGAAATAAAATGGTAGCACCCAAAGGTGATACACTCAACCTAATAAAACCCTACCCATATGATCTTGAAGTTAAGAATTCAACTCCTTAAGCTTAGTAGAAGCCATGCAGTAAGGTACAATAGAAATAGGTCGATTGCCTGGCTCAATATCAAAAATAAATTCAATATCACTATAAAGAGTAGATCGGTAGAAAAACATTGAGAAAATCATGGACTATAGGAACATAATCAAGAAAAGGACTCTTTGTACTAGTATAATGAATATAACATATAAGACTCGCAACCCCTCAATATCAGTATCCTATCCCGAATGTAAGGAATAATCCCTATCAGTGCGTGACTAATAAAACCTGCCATAGAATCATTTGTATGCTAGGCATACCTAAGATAGGGTCTTGGTAAAATGATATAAGATCACATGATAAGGGATAACAAGTCCATAACTAGAATCATATCAATGTTCACCAGATCTAACACAATAAGATCAACCTTGTTTTATCCCTTTCAGAATAAAGGACTAAAAACCATTGGTTTTGATTTTTAAATCATTGTAAAACTTTTAAAGAAAATTCTGAAATAATTTTAGAAATTACAAAGTCACTACTTAATTCTTGAGAAGATATCAAGAAAAATTAAAATAGTTTAAAGACTTGAAAGTAGAAAAAAATCCTTAAAATCATAAAAAATGGGTAAGGATTTAGGTAACGCCTTGAGAAGATTTTTAATGCACTCATGAAAGTCCATTAAAATATCATTGACCAAAAGATGAATTGATTGATTTGAGAACATGGATAATTTTGTAGAATCTTGAAAATTAGCTGAAAAGCATGAGATTCATTTTACTCAAGTGAAAATTTATCCATTTAAATAAAGAAAAAATTCTCTCAAAAGAAAAGGTTATCTAAGTCCAATTCTTTCATCAATTTAGGGGGAGACAAATTATTTCCAATCAAAAGAGAAAGAAAGTGATTTTGAATATCCTTATTGATAATAGAATAGTTTATCTTTAAGGAAAAACATCAATTTAAAAATGCTATGAAATTTGACTAATTAGTGAAAATGTTTTGATTTTTGCAAGTAAAATTATTTTTTAAGTTGAGGGAAATTCTTTTAACTTAAATAAATCAATTTAGCACTTGAACAAAACAAAATGTCATTTTTATTCTCAAAGTTTTATTTTAAGAGGAACACAAAAATTTATTTTTTATTAATTCCAAAATTTGCTCTTTGGCATAAAATAAAGAAAGAAGAATACAAAGATAAAACAAAACAACAAATCAAAGGAGAATTTATTTAGAATTAACCAAATTTAGAATTAATTACAAACACATTAATCAAGTATGGATTACAAGAATAAATAAACAAAACTTCAAGTATTGGGCTCCTGTTTGTCCTATTTCAAATCTTGTCAGCTATTGGGCCTAATTTTATGGACTTTTTTTAGCCCTTTCAGCTGTATATCAAGTCCTTTTCATTTTGGTTTCGTTGTATATATGATATATATATATGGCTTTATTTTAGGAGTTTTTGAAATTCAAAAAATGAAATAAGATTGTGGATATTTTAATCTTTTGAAATTTGATGAATTTGGCCACAAAGAAGGTCAAATTTGAAGTGAATTTTTTGAAATTTTGGGTGAATAAAACAAATTCCCCCACAACAAATAGGAATTTCACAACATCGTACCTTGATAGTATGAATTTGCCAAAAATTCACCAATTTTCATGGGATTCATGTTAAGGTGTTGTTTTGGTTGAGCTGGTGAGCATTGGGATGGTGTTCGCAAAGAGTGCACTGGTCGACGCTGTTATGGTTGTTTGTACAGTTGGCATTCTTAGAGTCGTTATTATCACTGGTTGTTGTTCGTCGATATTGGGTTATTGATGTTGTTTCTGTTATTTTTATATTGTTATTGTCGCTGCTTGCTGTGTTATACTGGAAAAGGGAAAGATTAGGTGTGGGCCGGGTCATTAGGTTATTGGGCTGATGGGTTTCAGCTTAGGGAATTAATAATGGGGCTGAAAGGGTCGGATCAAATTTTGGAGGGAAGGGTAAATTTTAGGTTTTTTATTAAATAGGCCAAATTTTTTATGATTAGCCTATTTATTAAATCTACAATAAATTAGGATCTTAGCCAATTTATTTAAAGTTTAACCTAATTGATAAACCAATGCAATTATGGCCAAATTGATTTCAAATATGGTAAATTCAATAAATCAGCTAAATTGAATCAAAATTAAAAATAAATTAATATTCGAGTTAATCCTGAGCTTCTTGGTTTGATAAAATAAAATAAATATTTTCTAGATAAATTATTTTTATGAACAAATTAAATTTACATCAAGATTTACCCATTTGAATTATTTTTCAAAATGAGACTCGATAAAAATCCAACTTTGGTAAAAATATTTATCTAAGTAAAAAATATTATTTGATCTAGTATATGTAAATACAAAAATGTATAATTGTCACTTAAATGACAAAATTAACCCAAATAAATATTTTTGAAAGCATTTTTCCAGCTGAAACAAATATTTTAATTTTATTTAAGATCAAAAAAACTAAGATTAAACTTCGTCATGGGAGGAAAAAATTAGGTTTCAAAGACTGCACCCTCCCTTTGTGAAGGGTGAAAGCAAGTAACCCTAGGCAAAGGGAGTTTGACGCTCCTAATTTTGTCTGACAATAAATTTACTTCTCAAAGAGGTTGGCTTTTACACGAATTCAGAAAATCATGCCCTAACCCTGGTATTGAGTTTCCTATATATCTCAGGTTGCATGAGAATTCACGCCACTTGTAGTTCATAACGCATGATTTTAAGCACAATTTTCAATGAATTCTCATGCTATCCTAATTTTTAAATGGAACCAAAAAGTTAGGGAGTAAGCGGACTAGGGGCAGTTGGAATATAATTGAGTTTTCAACATAGATCCCGACCTATGTATTCCCGATACACAGGGAATGAGTCTACTGTAGTTCAACTCGATCAGTAGATAAAGTAGTTTTTTATTTAAAATCGACCTTTGATTCACGATGGGTGCAGAACAAAGTAAGATGTGGAAAAGAGGCTTGTAATTTCTTATCCATAAATATAGGATCCTTCACATCTATAGTTACAATTTTATTCGAACATAGTTTCCAAAGCTTGAAGGTATATCATCACCTAAATTTGAACGAAAATGAAGGTTAATTTTGATGCGAGTCTAGAAATACTTTAAAAGTGAAACAAAACCAAAGTTCGAAAATACCCATATGCCTTCTGATAGGGATGTGGTTTGATTGTGGTGGAAGTCATCCTTTAGCTTACGTCCAAGGTGTTTGATATTTCTCTACAAACTATGTCCCAATTGGTTGTTAAGTAAAATTTCCACATTATGTTGTGTCCTTTTTGAAGTCGTTGACACCCGTGGTTTTTGTTTGAGATTTTCATCCTTTAGGATGCTCTCGATAACATCTTAAGAAAACTGGTAGTGATAAACATAATTTACTAAGGGATTTAAAGTCTTTTACCCTATCTTTGCGTGAGTCACTATCCATAAAATGACGTCATCTTCTCATTTACATATTTTGAGAGCGACAATTTTGTGATAATAGACACAACAAATCCTCTTTGTTGTTTGATAAAATAGTTATTTTTACGATTAACAAGTTTCTTCAAAGTGGGGTAGCCCTCTTGGGCATCGATGACACTTTTTATAGAACGGTCCCTACAACCGTGTAATCTTATGCTGATGTGGCAAACATTTTGGTCACCTTTAATGCTTCTTGTATGTGACCTCAAGTAATTTTTATACGTCTTTCGTATCGAAACAAGTTATAGATATCCCTTGACGTTTCACTCTTTGGGTAATCTTGCACATTACTTGATATTTGATATGAGACTGCTTACAGACATCCATCGAGTTGCTATCATTTAGGTAATCCTACACATTATCCGACCTTGAATAAGAAATGACTTATAAATAACCCTTAAATCACAACCTCTCAGATACTCCTACCCATTATCTGACCTTGGAGACAATATGACTTAAATAGATATCTATCAAATTACTGGTTTTCAGGTAATCCTATGCCAAATCAATCTTGAGTATGATAAAACTTATAGAGAACCCTTGGACCTACCAATTTGGTAACCTCACATATTCCTTTATACAAATTTAGTTGTGACTTATGGATAACCTTTGAACTATTAATTTTTTGATAATCTCGCACATAATATCTGATTAAGATGTTGTTGCATCTTATGAATGACCTATGATTATCAATTTGCAGGTAATCTCGCACACCATCCTATCTAAAATAGTATGACTTATAGATGAACCTCTAATTGTTAATTTTTGTGAAATCTAATATGTTGTTCGCTTTCAAATAGTAACTTAAATACGCCCCTTCTAATCTTGCACTTTGGATGCATTCAAATGCTAATTAATAAAATTCTGAAATATCCTTGATACGAGGTTATATTGACTTTTCATGGTCAATGGATATTTGTGCTTCAAAGCATATTCCAAAGATAGACCTTATCGTCTTACATGTTGAGCGACTACAGAGACTTAGTTGAATAGTATGATGGCCCTTTGTCAATGAATGGAATGACCCTGTGGGCATGAAATAAAATGGCTCTATCGACATAAAATAAAATGTCCATCTCGATAATAAAATGAAATGGTCCTTTAGGAAATAAAATGAAATGGTCCTCTCAGCATGGCATAAAGTGACATGGAATAAAATGACCATCTTTGCATGGTCCTCTTAGCATGGCATAAAGTGACATAGAATAAAATGACCATCTTTGCATGGACCTCTCATAGCCCTTGTGGCAATGGAATAAAATGACCCTCTCAACAATGAAGTGATATGGGATGAAATGGCCTTCTCAGTAATCAAATGCCTCATTTATCAATAGAATAAAATAGAATTTACTGAAATTTTATGGCCCTCTCGATGGTTTGAAGAGAAGCTTCACCTAAGTCTGTTTGTCGGTGTGTTTTACTTTTTAAATGTACCTATACTCAAGGTAGATGGTTAGCAGACAAAGTGTCACTCTTGGTGGTGACCATAGTCATTATAAAGTTCAAATGTCAAATACTTTGTATCATACTCCGAATGACGTAGTCTGCTATTAATATATATTCTCCTTTTAAGGGAGTATTTAAAAAACAAGTCTAAAGAATATAAGAAATGGGAGATCTCCCCTTTCTAGGACCACTCGAATATTGTTTGTTTTACTCCGTGGTGAATCTGAGAAGGCTTGTTCTTCTCTTTCTCCTATTAAATGATCATTTTAATTGTTTTCTTATTGTTTCCACTCTTTCGAATGTACCTGCGCTTAAGGTAAACATTTAGTAAACCTGGAGTCCCTTTTGCTAGTGACTATTATTAGAAAAGTTCTAGCAAAAATAATCATAAAGAGGAAAAGATACCTTTTTTTTGTCATTCGTGGTCTCTTAAAAAGAGAGAGACAATTCAAAGGGTCCTTGATAAATGGGTAATTGATCCCATCTTGGCACCACCTAAAAATACCATTCTTGAGCATTATATTCTTTTGTATGGTTCCCAATTCACGTAGATATTTTTGAAGAAGATCTCCATTTTGTGCATTGAATCCTACATCTTTAGAAAAGTTGTTCGTTTTGAGTGAAACTATTCGCATTGACCTCCTTTGATATTTTGTTTGCTCCTTGCCATTTTTTGGGTGCTCCTTCATATTTGGACTTCCGCCCTGACTCTCCATTTCAATAAAACTTAGAAAAAATATAGTTAAGTAGAAAATATGTATAGATTTTCAAAAATAGTTTTGGTTTTTTAAAACTTAGTTTCATAAACTTATGTAAAAGCTTTTAAAAAATCTTTGTTAGTCATGTCACGTGCCAATTCAATGAACGTCTTATGCTTGATGTCTGACTATATCTGACATCCAATGGAGGATTTCTAAGACTCATTGTAACTACTAGGGAGTTTGGAATTCATTTTAGTATGTTGGTAGAAATTTTGAGGATCTCCTCAAAATTCAGCCCCAATTTGATACTGTTTGAGATGATCTTGGCTTATGATGGTGTCAAATTTTCTAACAAATTCCTTGGTGGTCTTCATTCTATTTATCAAAGGATGATCTCTTTCTTTGGAATTTTTTGAGAGTCCTCAAAAAATTCTACCCCAGTTTCCATTTCCTTAGTGATATGATCGAGCTTTTGGGGGTCTACATATCCCGTTGAAGTAGGGATCAGGTGAAACATAATTCAAGACTATGTTTTGGAGATATAAAAAAATATAAAGGGTTGACCGAACCTGACATAGTTCACCTACGTATATCATTCTGGAGAATTTATGTCAAACATAGTTCATATATAAAAGGGAAGGCTAAATTCTTCATTCTATTTATCGAAGATGATCTCTTTCTTTGGAATTTTTTTATAGTCCTAAAAAGCTCTTCCCCAGTTTCCATTTCCTTAGTGATATGATCGAGCTTTTGCGGCGCCTACATATCCCGTTGAAGTAGGGATCAGGTCAGACGTAATTCAGGACTATGCGTTGGAGATATAAAAAAATATAAAGGGTTGATCAAAGCTGAAATAATTCACCTACGTTTCTCATTCTTTAGAATTTAGGTCAAACATAGTTCATATATAAAAGGAAAGGGTAATTCTTCTAAGAGGTTGATCAAAGCCGACATAGGCGACCTACATATCTCATTCTTGAGAGTTCAAGTCAACTATAGTTCATAAATAAAAGGGAATGATAAATTCTCCTAGGGGCTTGACCGAAGCCAACATAGGCAGCATACGTATCTCATTCTTGAGAATTTAAGTCAAATATAGTTTGTACAAAAAAGTGAGGGGTAAATTCTCTCAAGAGGTGCATCGAAGATAACATGGACCGCCTATGCATCTCATTCATGAGAATTCAGGACAAATATATTTCATACATAAAAGAGAAGGGTAAATTCTTAGCTATTACTAGCGATTCAAGCCTCATGCAAGTGAGTTACAACCTACAACTTGAACTGATGGATTTACCAGAGTTGACATAGGCTGCCAATGTATCTCATTCTTGAGAATTCAAGTCAAACGTAGTTCATACATAAAAAAGAGGGGTAAGTTATCCTAAGGGGTTGAACGAAGCTGACATAGGCTGCGTACATATCTCATTCTTGGGAATTTAGGTCAAATGTAATTTGTACATAAAATGAGAGAATTTTAAGCTATGTTAAATAATAAAACTATTATTTTAAGAAAAAAAGTTATTACAAGGAAAAGATAGTCTTTAGATATAGTATCCCTTCAGGGTTATTTAGCCTAGGATTCTTTTATCCATCCCACTTGAATAGAATTATTGTTGGCTTATCTAAGTAGCATTTTTAGATGATGTGATAATTTCATTGCGTTGTTTTGATGAAAGAAAGGATCAACTTTCCACTTTTCTTTTAAAGAATTGATAAGATTCCTCTTCTTTTTTGCTAGATAGATATCGACCTTGGTTTTCTTAAATTTGTCATATTCACCCTGGTTAACCACCTCAGTTTCTTCTAGGTTAGGATTTTCTTGATTTGGGAACTCTTTCGTTCTTTTATTGACTGTTCTAGGACCATTGTCTCCCATTTGCCATTATCTTCTTGATTTGTTCATTTTACTCTTACCATGGCATGATATTGGCAGATTTAAGATTTTATTATTTTATTCAAAAATAAGGCAAGCTATATAATAATAAGTAGACAGTAATAATAAAAGAAGGTTTTCATAATAGGGGGAGACCCTTGTTGAATTTGGAAAATATTTACAAACATTGTCATGGCCTGCACGAGTATAGGCCTATGTCTTTTGGAAAGTATAAAAAGTGAAAGAGAAGTAAATAAACTGAAAGGGTGGGTATCAGATCTTATTCATACCACCACTAATTTTTTAGAAAATTAATTTTCATTTTTTCATCCACCACATTGACCGAGGAGTAATAAGTGGGATGAAAGCCCATCAACTTTTTCTGTAGTTTAGCTTCTTTGATTATGGATATCTTAGAGGATTCTTCTAGTAGCATCACACTCTTGAAATCGATTCCCTATTCCATCCTTGAGACCATTGCTTATAGATTTTATGAAATGACTAGTAGAGTTCAGGCAGTATCAGAGACAACTCTTGATCCTTCTTCTTTACTTTTCTTTCACTTTCTTCACTTGGAACATACTCTAACCCATTCATGAATAGTCTTTTTGAGATTATAATTGGCGGAATGGTTCTGTCTAAATTATTTCTAAGGCCACATCTACGTACAAAACACCTTTTTAGGATAACATTAGTCAACATCGTGCAGCCAAAGGCATTGGCTTATAAGAATTTAGTTCACTCTCAGTGGTGCTCACAATCTTTACTATGTATGAATCACTTTATCTTGAAGAATTCACCCATTTAGTTTGATCAAGTAGTTCCCTTTATCATGGATGACTATTTCTTGGTTCATCCATGCAAACTCCAACAATTGGTGCAATATTAAAGAAATAACTTCTATTTCATGGATCCATGGTCTTTCTTAGGGAATATTATAGCTTGCAGCATTATCCATCACTTGAAATTTAACTTTGAGATTTGAGCCCTATTTGTAGATGGAACTTGACTTCCTTGGTGAAGTCTTTTTGATAATTAAAAGTGCTCATATTGAATTTTCTTTGATGTATTGTGCTCATATCATAAATGAATTGAGTCCAAGAAACTAATAGAAAAGCACTTAGACCTGATCCATTATCAATCAATGCCCTGTTAATGATCTTATCCTGGCATTTGATATTGGTATGTAATGCCCCATTATACTTCTTTCACCTTGTGCCTTTATTATATAATCTTTAATAGTAATATCGCCTAGAACACCTCCCTTGTTACCACCAATCATTTTTTCCTTTCCCATAATAAAGTTATGGTCAAGAGTAAAATATTTATTTAGCTGTTCTTTCACTAATCTCTTCACAACAACAATGGCAAAAACTTTAGATGAAGAAACCAACAAGAAGATCATTAGATAGGTTGAGTTTTACTTCAGTTATAGTAATCTCCCTAAAGATGGATTTCCCAGGAAAACTGTCAAAGAAAGACAAGATGGCTTAGTAGTTTTGCTTTGATATGTTCATTTTTATGGATGAATATCACTTGGATTTGGGGGTGGAAAAGCTAGAAGATATATCGAATGATACTATAAAATCTATTACTGAATCTTTAATAGCTTTTTTTTTCCTAGGAATTTCTGAAGATGGGAAGAAAATTAGTAGAGTCAGTGATCTTGAAAATCTTGAGGAGGTTATTGAGAAAATTTATGTTAGGAAGATTGCTGCATCATAATTGGAATACAGTGTCAAAACTAAAGATGTGGAGTCTTTGTTTTGTCAGCATGACAAGGTTAACAATGCAAGACTGCCTCATCATGTAGCTAACAAAATGATGTTTTATGGCACTGCACTTATTGAGTTATCTAATGAGGAAGAAGTAGCTAACATTTTTAATCAAAACATGGTCTATGAAGAAGTCAGATTAGAACTAAAACCAAAGAAAGATTTTGATGTTAAAAGAGACAATGAAGAGAAAGAAGTTGAGAAGAACCATCCCCGTAGTGGTCCAAATAGTAAAAATAACTCAAAGCCTGAGCTAGACTATCCAAAGGACTTGATCATTGCATTTAAATTGAAGAGAATCTCCACTGAAAGCTCTACAGAGTAGAATGGAAATTATAAATCAATTATTAAAAATGCAAGTGCTGTAGAAATAGAACGCAATAAAGATGCAAAAAAAGACAATGTTAAAGTGACAGATGAGAAGGTGCCAAAAGATATTAAAGATGAAAAAATAAATGAGAAGCTTGATAAAGAATTGCATAAGATAAATATGAAGATAACAAGCAAGCTCCAGCTGAAGAAAAATTATCAGTTGTGGCTTGTAAGGATAACAAAGACATTGGTATGCGTGAAGACATAAAGAGCGTATCCCAAGAATTTGGTACTATGAAGTTCATCAATTTCTCAATTAGATCAGAACTAGGGTATATAAGGATTGAAAATGAAGAGGCTGCATTAAAAATATATGTTGCTGGTGTACTTTCTAAGGAAGGTGGTTTTGTATTGAAAAATTTCATCACTGCCTTAGATCCTATAACTGGTGAAGTAGAGAGAGAATATTGAGTATGTTCCATAATAATAAAAAGGACAGACGCCGTGACTTTAAGAGGAATAGGGGAAGGGAAAGAAGGTTCAACAGAGGTAGGAAACATTCATGTGGAAGGGGTAATGATTTTTATGGATTCCCAAACAAATTCCAGTGAACTAAGGCATGAGGAATTTGATTTGTTCCAACATTTTCGATGAACTTGTCAACCTATCTTATTCCACATTACTACAAAGATATACTATTATTTCTGTAATATGTTAGCAATTTTGTGCCCTAATTTATGTCTTAATATGATAAAATGGTTATGTTCTCCATCTTCTATTCTCCTTAGTAAAAGTGATATATTTACTATGACTTTGTTGAATTTCTCTCATAATTTTTTAGTGGTTGGGTTCTACCATTTGGGAATTACAAATTACTAAATTGATGTAGCATATGAGAAAAAGTATAGCCTCTATCATCTCAAAGTGCCTTTAGTATGTTAACCTTGCTTGCTTTAGCTACGATGGTATTTTTCCTTTTATTAGTCAAGGAAGTAAAGGATGAAAAGTTTGTTAAGTTGCCAAAAAAAGAATCTTTATTCACTTTTGATCAAATTAAGTATGGATGTTTTACCATTTTATGTCAGTACAAAGTAGTTTTTATTACCTATAAAGTATAAACAACTCAACATGTTGGATTTTCATTAGTAATAAAAAATGCAAGATGATCAGGAAGGAAGTAAATGCATAAAGTTGTTTCTCATCTCATGCAAATTTATCCATAGGGTAATGATGACTCAAGAGTTCCAATACAAGAATTTTGCTTATTGATTTGGATGTAACACCCCAGATTTTTGCCTCTGAAAACTTCTTGAGTGTTGAGCTCACTGCTCAGACTATAGCTCACCTAACGAGTTGTAAGTTTTCTTTACAGGTCGCATGGCTCGAGTCGTGGGGTGACCAGTGAGGGTTGCCCATATTTTTATAGTGACAACTACTGGGATATCACGAGTCGTAATGACTCTTTATGGGTCATAGGGTATTTTCCATAACCAAACCACCAATGTTACTATTGTGGTTACGATTAGAAACCTATGAGACATAAGGAACATGTATGAATCGTTGGGTACAACTCATAAGGTTAATAGTGAGGATGCCCTATGTCTCTTCCTAGACCATGAGTCATGGTGATGGTCGTTACCTGACATCACAAGTCATGACGTGGCTCATAGTTACTGGAAATAATTTTTCTTGTGTTTTAATTAGGGGCACTTTGGTCATTTGTATCTTTCCTTAATTGTGACCCACTTCTTAACAACACTTTAGGTTCTTATTATTACTCTAAAAGAAATCAAAATATACTTTTTTTCTCTCAAATTCCTCAAAGCAAGAACAAGGCTAGGGTTTCTCAAGGTTGATCATCTAGGACTCAGAGGTTGATTTTCCACTATAATTCCTAATACTTTCAAGTATGTACCTCTCCCCTTAAACTTGTTTAACTTAAATCATGTGTTTAAATGGTTATTTATGTGAATTTGAATATGGATTTTGATTTGGGTTGTGGGTTTTGGAAGGATTGTTACTTGATTTGCATTCCCATGATTTTAATGCAAGTGTTTATGTTTTATTTATGTATTTTGAAACCTATTACGGTGAATGGTTAAGGAGAATGGGATGGGGGTCAAGGTATTCCCCCAATTTGATGATTTTGGTTTGGAATTTAGTTTTGAAAATTTTGTTTCCATAACCCATTAGCATAATTGGTTTTGAAATATGGTTAATCACTTGATTTGTCTTTCTTCTCTAAACTGTTGCATTCATAAATGGTTAAATAGATAAAAAGGGTTTTGAAGGCCTTGTTGGCCATGTTTTTATTTAAAACTCTATTTAATGATCAAAGAGGGTCGTGAAATTCCCCTAAGTTGATGGAATTAGTGTGACAAAATTATACGCTTGCAAGCATAATGGGATGATGATACCTGTGGTTGATGCCTTACTGGATATTTCTTTGGTTAAATGGATGGGTTATGCAAAACATGTTTTAATTAGGCTTAAAGGTGGTTGTGTAGCTCACCATGGAAGATGGATGTCTACAGGGGACCAATACTGAAAACCACGTTTGCCAGCGTAGTGGTCTTTATGACTATTTACATAGTTCAAACATATATATTTTGGATTAGTTGGGGTTGGGGCATTCCCTAAATCATCCTTGGATTTTCCTGGTTCATACAACTAACATGCATTGGGACCCTTTCAGTAAAAGAGCTAAACCAATATAACCCGTCGGTGCCCTTAGGACTGTTAGAGCTACACAATCCAGGTTAATGGTTTTAATCTCATACTTAACCTTGTTCCCTATACCAATATCTTATATATACATATGCGCGCGTGTGTGTTTATGTATGTATCTATGTGAACATGTACATTGAGTTTGGACTGGGTTTTGAATTGGCATTATTTTATTCTTATCTAGAGTTACATACTAGCAATCTCCTCGCTAACCATCTTCGGATGCTGTATCCCCACACGATGTAAGGAATGAAGAAACTTCTCTTTTCCATGTGTAGTGATAGGCGATTTCTAGATAGATCGTGAGTCAGCTTTAAGTGGTAAGCCTTCATTCTCCAAATGACCCTCATTTCATGGTCTTGTTTCATTCATGTTTTGGAATATTCTTTTGGACTCATTTTAGCTATGGCCGGGGGCATGTCCCAACTTAGTTTGTTCTAGGTTATCAGAGGCTTTATGGATTACTGTGGATTGGGATGGATGTTAACGTTCTTTGACTACTTTCGCTAGTTGCTTAACTATTTTGCTTCATGTTCAAAATTTATCTGCTGTGAGTTGTATTGTGTTCTGGTTGACAAGGTTAAAAGGGGTGGTCTCCAGTCCTCAGTGTACTTGAGATACCCTTCATGGCCAAGCCCTGGTTTGAGTCGTGACAAGCTTGCTATTAGAGCCTAGGTCCATGGTTATTGGGTGTCCTGAAAATTATGTCAAGTAGAGTTTTTTTATGGGTGTGTAGCGCGCCACACTTATTAGGGAGAGTGTTGGAACCCTTGGGTGTTGTACTACACATTGAGGGACCAGGTCCCTCAAAGTTAATCAAAAGTGATAGAACAGTAAAGTAACTATAAATTTTTGGAAAAGCAAATATAATGTAGGAAGGTAAGAACACAAGGATTTTATGTGAAACCTAAGAAGGGAAAAGTCACGGCTTGCCCTTAGAAGCACCCAAGAAATCTACTGTAATCAACTTCCAAATTATAGTCTAGATTTTAGCCTATCTCTAGGCTCCTTTCGCTTGTAGCAACTCTACTACAAGATCATCTTGGTAACTCTACCTATGACTTCTTTACTGATTACCTCTAATCAACAACTCACTTAGGTAACTCTACCTAAGAACTCACAAAATAAACACTACTCTTATAACATAAGTATTTCGATTGCAAATCAGTACTCACTCAAGAATAATTTCAATTTAAGTATACATAGATAGCTATGAACTTTAGCAGTGATGAAATGAGGTTTTTTCTGCCTCTCTTCACTCTTTGTAATTATCAAAAACCATTTAATAAAGAGGCAACTCTTCCCTTTTATAGATAAATGATGATTAGGGTTGAGAGATCATTGGACCAACTGCCCAAGCAAGTACAAAATAGCACCTGCAAGTTTATTACATAAGAGGACAAAACTGTACAAATATTATGTGCCAACTATACTATACTTTGCACATCTAGGGACCTGGTCCCTTGCAGTTTAGCTGCTTATCATCAAAACTACATATAGAAATTTTCCATTTTTTTTATGATGACAAACCAAACGATACAGTTTGAGCACTAGTGCAAATTCATCTTATTTAATCGGTGTAACTACCACCTGAATATGAATGTTCCCCTATCATCATGCTTCTTCCATCAACCATGCAACACAGGGACCTGGTCCCTTATTGTCATTTGCAGCAAAAATCTTTGATTTCTTCCCCCAATCATCATGCACCTACATTTAGTGCATTTACACACTTACTTACTTCTTTAATTCATTTTATGATACCTGGTCCCTGTATATCACACCTAGTCCTTACACATTCCTTACGCATAAAGTCAGTAGTAATACCAGAATTCCCCATTTTCACATCATTGAAAAGGATTGACAATAATTAAAGAAAAATGATAAGTTCAAGTTAATTAACTCATGGCCTCTGAGGCAACACTAGCATGAAGATCATCTCAAAATTATTGGAGAAAGATGAGATACGCAAGCTAAATTCATTTATTTTCAAAGTAAAGGTCAGTACAAGTACAATCAAGAGCCAACACAGGATGCAAAATATGAATCAGAAACTGGATTGATTTGAGGATGGGGATAATAAAACTTAGGTAGAGGTGGTTTTGGGGGAAATAGACTTAAGGAGCATCTCCATTCTTGCATTCTCAGCATTATGGGCATCTAACAACTGCTTGGTGAGAACTTTCATTTCAGCATTCAGTCCTTAAATATCACCAGTCAGTACGACCACTTGTGCTTGAAGTTTTGTATTTTCAGTTACAGGCTCATTAGTGGTACCTGGTCCTTCAGAAAGTAACTTTTGATTCTACAAATTCAGATGCACTATCTCAGAATCTTTGGCAGCTAGCATAATCCTTAACTTCTTTATTTTTTTTCCCAACATTTCCTGAACAACTATCAATGCAGATACTTAGGACACAGATCTAGCTTTTCCCTCTATGCATTCATTCTCCATAAGTGTTGTTCGGATGATCATCTATTTGGCTGTTCCACGTGTTCCTTTAGTTTTATATACATCATAGTGTTTAAACACCTTGATCAAGAGATGTCCATATGGCATTCCATGTTTGCATTTCTTTTCATGAATAACTTTATGCAAATTCTCTATCATTAGAGCTGGAAGACTTATCAATTCAAATTTACTCAAGGATTCAACCAAGAACAAGTCAACAATGGAAGCAATTGTTCCTTTTTCAGATCTTGGCAACAAAACCTTATAGATGAACTCAAATACTAGCTGATAGTCATTTTTCAAAAACTTCTTTTTCACTACAATTATTGAGGTTCCTCCTACCTTTGATTCCTTAGTCATGAACTCAGTTGTAGGCTGTCGATTTACAATAGTTCTGTAATACCCCGTATTTTCCTAACATAAATTAACACTCAGTACATGGGTTACCCTATATAAAATTTTTGAAATATGTAGTATTTTTCAGTTTAGAGCATGCCAATTAGTAGGAAATTTAGTTAGCTTTCCAATAATATAAAATTTGCCCAAATCCAATACCCAAGTTAAGAGTTATATCTAATTTAGTATGACAGAGTTCCAATTTGTCCTTCAACGAGTTGCGGAGGCTAGCCAAATGGCAATGGTCAATTTCCAGTGTTGCTTCGCGATATTGGCGCATTGCGCCAAGCCCTCAATTCACAATTTTCAATTTTCCAGTGAAGCTACACGATATCACTGCATCGCGATGAGCTTCCAGGTCACAACCAGTGTGGCAACGTGATACCACCACGTCGCACCACCGTATATTTCCCTAGTTTTCAATTTCCAAAGACACGACGTGATAGCGCTGCGTCGCGCCATCATGCCAAATCAGGATTTTTTAGTTAATTTTGAGTTTTAAATCCAAGGGGCTTTTAAGTACTTTTCCCTCACCCCTAGTCAGCCTAAATAAGTAATTAAGCCCTAAAAGAGCACAAGTTGCTCATTATTTCACTATTTTCTGAAGAATCAAAACATTCTCTCTCAAATAGCAAAACCCTAGCTCTAATAAATTAAGAGAAAAATCAAGAAATTATCCAAGGCCTTCAAGAATTAATAACCCAAGGTATGTTAGATGTTCATCTATAGGTTTGTTTCACCCATAGAGTCCACGAATCCATTTATAAAACAATAAGATTATTGATTTATGAACGACATGCTTGAAATTGAATTGAATTCATGTTCATGTTATTGTTGGGTCTCAGTCTATGATTGAATTACAAGTTTTCATGAAATTTATCATTATATGTGTTAAATTACATGATCTTCATGATAAACCCTTCAATTTGCAAGTTGATTTAAGTAAACATGATAATTATTTATGTGGATGAAATAGTGCTATTATAACATGATAGCATGTATTCCCCATTCATGTACAAGTTAATGCATTACAAGTGTTTCGATAAATTCCTCTATGAATGAATTAGGATCAAGTGAGCATTGCTATGTTATTCAAGATTATGCTATGCCTTTCTTTTATACTATCTAGTCCTGGGGGTATTTAATACCCGACAATTTAGCTGTGAACCTAGATCCAGTGTCAGTCACAGAATAGTATCAGTCATGTCCCAATAAGTAGAATCCAGTCAGTTACAAAATTCAGTAGAGCTCAGTCAGCTACAGAACTCAAGAAAACTCAGTAAACTTAGTATCAGTCCAGTATAGTTTAGTATACTCATTTTAGTGTATTTTAGTTGGGAGTATAATTCACCACAGAGTGAACCCAAGGATAGGGGATCACAGTAGAATTCACCACCAAGTGAACCCAAGGATGGGGGATCACCTGCCAGTAGATGGTGTGATCCTTAGAAGTAATCCTTCCATTTCATAACTATGTAGCCAACGTAGGTTAAGACAAAACCTGCAAGTTGAGGGTTGATGAGATTTTTTAACCAGCCAGTTGAGAGTTCCACCGTTCTCATTAAACTACTTGCTAGATGAGGGTAACTCTTCAGTATCTTTACCCCTGTCAAGGTACTGACACCCTTCCAATTGGGTCACAAGTTGGACCCCAACTTAGTTATCTTATTTGGGGCATGTTGGTTAGATGATTACATCCCACAATCTTAATTTCAGTCTTCAGAATAGAACTCCGTTCAATCTACAAAATTGGGTCTATCAGATACAGTCAATCAGTATTAGTAACTCAGTTATTATTTACTCAATATCAAAACTCAGAACTTAGCTTTAGATAAGATCAGTCATAGTATTTATTATGTGCACAGTAGTGCATACTCAGTTTTTATAGCAGTATCAGTTATCCATGTACTCTCATGTTCAGTTACTATATATCATTCAGTCAGTTATTATTCATGTAAATGAACCCTTGCATTCAGTCTTACCTCATCTAACATACCAGTATATTCCACGTACTGACATATACTTTTTATTTGCACTATGATGTCTTATATCATAGGTTCAAACGCTCAAGTTCCCTACCGCACATAGACAGATTTAGATTCAGCCAACAATGCTAGAGTTATTCATCTATCGAGGATATTTTATTATTTTAGTTTCTCAGTAGATGTAATATTTCAGTAGATGGAGTTTGTTGGGGGATTGTCCCATCAACTCCACATTCAAACAATTCAGTTTATAGGCTTTTCAGACTAGACTTTCAAACTATATTTAGTTTTATAGATTATTATTATCAGTTGACATTCTTTATCAGTATTTATAGATTTTTAACCTGATGGAACTTCAGCCCATTTTTTTAATTTTATTTCATGATTATTATTCAGTGCTCACAACAGATATAATTCATGGGTTAGCTTGTGGGCCTTCGAGATCATAAGAACCCTGTAGCATTTTGGGTATAGACTCGGGGTGTTACAAACTTAGAATCAGAGCCTAAGGCTCCATACAGTCCTAGGAAGTCTGAAGGCTGCATCAAGTAGAGTTTTGTGCATGGGTATGTAGCGTGCCATACTTATTGATAGGAGATAATGAGAGGTTTTGGGAAAAGTTTCCCCTCTTTAAGTATCTATGTCGTGCGAGTAAGCATGAGCTCAAGTTAAACTCTCAGTCTAATCCATTTTTACCTTTTATTTATAGAACATGTCTCCCAAAAAGACTAACAAAAGAAGAACCAAAAATCAGTCAGCACCTCCACCCGTTCAGGCAGATCCCCTAGACAAGCATTTTCCCATACGGAATTTAGAGCTGCATTCACTACTTTAGCCAATTCTGTAGCAGCTTAGAATGAACCACCAACTACTAATCAGGCCAACCTAGTGGCCAATACTACTGCAGCTAGAGTTTAGGACTTCACCA
This sequence comes from Capsicum annuum, assembly GCF_002878395.1. Lineage (NCBI taxonomy): Eukaryota > Viridiplantae > Streptophyta > Magnoliopsida > Solanales > Solanaceae > Capsicum > Capsicum annuum. The sequence goes on from NC_061116.1 coordinate 75,087,351, forward strand.
GAATGAATCCTCCCCTATTCTCAGGATCTAAGCCAGAAGAAAATCCACAGGAGTTCCTTGATCAAGTTCAAAAACTCACAGATATCATGGGAGTGACTTCTAATGAGAGTGCTGAGTTAGCCTCCTATCATATACAAGATGTGTCTCATACATGGTTTAAGTAATAGAAGCTAGAGAGGGACACAAATATAGAGCCCATAGAGTGGGAAGAGTTTGCTACTACTTTTCTATATAGATTCTTTCCCTTAGAGCTGAGAGAAGCCAAGCTGTTAGAGTTCATCAATCTCAAGAGGGGCAGTATGAGCGTGAAAGTGTATTCCCTCAAGTTTACTCAGTTAGCAAAGTATGCTCCCCATGTATTAGTAGACAGTCGATCCAGAATGAGCAAGTTCGTATCTAGGGTGTCAAATAGTATAGTTAAGAAGTGTAGAAATGCGTGTTGATTAAGGAGATGGACATATCCAGGCTCATGGTCTATGCTCAACAAATAGAAGAGGCTAAGAATAGAGAGTGAGAGAGGCAGAGTATGAGAGCTATAACAAGTAGCTACAATTTAAATCAGCCTAATTTACAGGGTAGTAACCGTTCCCAATTTTGCCTGAAATCTTTAGTTCCAGCTCCGTCCTCAGCCAGTGCTTCAGTACCTAAGTTCAAAAATGGTAACAAAGATTGGGCGCCAGGCTCTAGTATCAGCAGTGCTCAAACAAATCCTCTTTGTTAGACATATGGAAAAAATCATTAGGGTATCTGTAGAGCTGGTAGTGATGTTTATTTTGGGTATGACAAGCCAGGCCATAGAGTCAGAGATTGTCTTCAGTCAGGTTCTCAGGGTCAGTAAAATATTACTTCAGCTTAGTCAGGTCGCCCAAATCAGCAGGGTGCCGCTTCCAGTGCCACCAGTGGGCAACGCCCAAATAGGCTTTATGCACTTCTGTCCAAACAAGATTAGGAAAATTCTCTTGATATGGTCACTGGTACATTACAGATCTTCCATTTACATGTTTATGCCTTTCTAGTTCTAAGAGCTTATTTATCTTTCATAACTCCTTATATAGTTAGTAACTTTGGAGTCAGTCTAGAAATCCTAGCAGAGCCTTTCTCAGTTTCTACCTAGTGGGTAAATCTATCATAGCCTGAGGGGTATACAAGAACTGTTCGGTTATGATATCTCAGAAAGTTACTTCAATAGACCTTATAGATTTAGAGATAATGGATTTTGATGTCATTCTCAGCATAGATTGGCTCTATTCATTCTATGCCTCAGTTGATTGTAGAAATAAAATTGTTCATTTTTAGTTTTCAAATGAACCAATCCTTAAATGGAGGGGTAGTACCACAATGCTTAAGGTTCATTTGATTTCATACCTTAGAGCGAGAAAAATGATAGCCAAGGGATGTGTCTACCATCTTGTGAGAGTCAAAGACTCTAACTTAGAAACTCTAACTCTTTAGTCAGTTTTAGTAGTAAATGAATTCTCAGATGTGTTTCTCGAAGATCTTCCTGGAATTTCTCTCGAAAGGGAAATTGACTTTGAAATAGACCTTCTTCCAGATATTCAGCCCATATCTATTCCACCATACAGAATGACACCAGTAGAACTTAGGGAGTTAAAAGAATAGTTGAAGGATCTCCTAGATAAGGGATTCATCAGACCTAATATTTTCCCATGGGGCACACCAGTTTATTCATGTGTAAGAAAGGCAGTTCTCTTAGAATATGTATATACTATCATCAGTTGAACAAATTCACAGTCAAGAATAAATATCCATTTCCCAAAATTGATGTCTTGTTCGACCAACTTCAGGGTGCTAGTTATTTTTCTAAGATAGACCTCAGATCAGGCTATATCAGCTCAGAGTCAGACAATGTAACATTTCAAAAATAGCTTTTAGAACCCAGTATGGTCGCTTTGAGTTTCTAGTCATGTCCTTTGGTCTTAAAAATGACCCAACAACTTTCATGGACTTAATGAATCATGTGTTCAATAATTACTTGGACATTTTTGTTATAGTCTTCATTGATGTCATTCTTTTCTATTCTCATAGCGAGAATGATCATGTAGATCACCTTAGAATCATACTCTAGACTCTCAGAAATCATCCGTTGTTCACCAAATTTAGTAAGTATGACTTTTGGCTAAGGTCAGTAGCATTACTTGGTCATATTATTTTTGGTGATGGCATTATAGTTAATCCTCAAAAGACCGAGGTGGTTAGAAACTAGCCTAGACCCTTCTCTCCATCAGATATCTGGAGTTTCTTAGGTTTAGCTGGCTATTACTATCAGTTTGTTACAGAATTTTCATCTATTGCATCCCACATGTCCAAATTGACTTAGAAGAAAGTCCAGTTTCAGTGGTTAGATTCTTGCAAGAAGAGTTTTCAGGAGTTGAAGACTTGACTCACCTCAGCCCAAGTTTTGACTCTACCAGATGGTTTAGAAAGGTCTATTGTGTACTGTGATGCATCCAGAGTAGGTTTGGATTGTGTTCTCATGGAGAGAGGTAAGTTCATAGCCTATGCCTCCAGACAACTTAAGCCCTATGAGAAGAATTACCTAACTCATGATTTTGAGTTAGCAACTATAGTGTTTTTCTTAAAGATTTGAAGGAATTACTTTATGGGTTGCATGTTGATGTGTTCACAAATAACAAAAGCATTTAGTATATGTTCTCTTAAAAAGATTTGAATTTACGTCAGAGAAGGTACTTAGAGTTGTTAAAAGATTATGATATGAGTGTTTTGTATCATCCGGGCAAGGCCAATGTAATGGCTGATGCTCTCAATAGATTGTTGATGGGTAGTGTGGCTAATGTTGAGAATGATAAGAAAAAGTTAGTTTAGGAAGTTCTCCAGCTTGCCCGACTAGGTGTCCGCTTAGTCATTTAGTAGAGGGTAGTATTTGGGTGAAGAATAGTTTAGAATCATCTCTAGTTTAAGAAGTGAAGGAAAAATAGGATAGAGATCCCAGTCTTGTTAAGTTGAAAGAGTCAGTCAGAGATTAGATGACTTGAGGCAACAAATTCTACAGAAGCGCATGGTACAAGAAACTCTATTTATCCAGGAGCTATTAAGATGTACCACAATGTGTGGGAGATCTATTTGTAGAGTAGGATAAAGGGGGATATTGTAGAGTTTATAGCTAAGTGCTTTACATATTGGCAGGTTAAGATTAAGCACCAGAAGCCTAGTGGGTCAATGTAGGAGTTCAGTATTCCTATATAGAAATGGGAAGAAGTGAACATAGACTTTGTGACTGGTTTACCTCGTACTCATCATTAACATGATTCAATTTGGGTTATCATAGATAGGATGACCAAATCATCTCATTTCTTGCCAGTTCATACTTCTTATTCAGACAAGGACTATGCCAAACTCTATATCAGAGTGTTGGTCAAGTTACACGAAGTCCCGATAGCTGTCATCTTAGATAAAGGTACCCAGTTTGCCTCTTAGTTTTGGAAAGCATTTCAAAAGTGTCTTAGTACCCCGAGTTCACCTAAGTACAGCTTCCACCCTTAGCTAGATGGGCAAGCAGAAAGGACTATTCAGACTCTAGAAGATATGCTAAGAGCCTGCGTTGTCTATTTTAAGGGTAGCTGGGATGACCACTTTCCTTTGATCAAATTTGCATATAATAACAACTATCATTCTAGTATTCAGATGGCTCCATTTGAGGCTCTCTACGGTAGGAGATATAGATCTCTAATTGGTTGGTTCAAGGTAGGTAAGGCCATAGTAGTAGGGCCTGACTTAGTGTTTGATGCCTTATAGAAAGTTCAGCGGATCAGAGAAAGGCTTAAAGCTACCCAGAGCTGATAGAAATCATATGCAGATGTGAATAGAAAGAATATTGAGTTTGAGATCAGTGATTCTATGTTCTTGAAAATATCTCCCATGAAAGGGGTAAAGAGGTTCAATAAGAAAGGAAAAATCAGTTCCCAATATGTAGGTCCTTATAGAATTATCAGTCATTTTGGAAAGGTAGATTATGAGCTCGATTTGCCTTCAGACCTAGCTTTAGTACACCTAGTATTGCATGTGTCCTTACTAAATATTTGGATTGGTGCCCCGACAGTCATAGTTCCCTTAGAGGGTGTAGATATTCAGACTAATCTCTCTTTCAAAGAGGTTTCAGTCCAAATCATCAATCGTCAGATTCACAGACTGAGGAATAAAGAAGTTACCTTAGTCAAAGTTCTTTAGCAAAATCAGTTCGTTAAGGGAGATACTTAGGAAGCAGAAAAAGATATTCGAACCAAGTATCCTCACCTCTTCTTCGCAAACTTAGATTCAGCTTAAGAAAGCAGTCTTCTTTAACTTTACTCAGTTCCATGTTCAGTTATAGTTATCATCTTGGTATAAGTTACCGTTGTATTTTCAATCATGCATTCATGAATCAATGCAGTCATGTACTCATGCATCAGATATGCATGTTTAGCTTGAAAATTTACCATATCAGTAACTTCAGTCATGTATTCTATGCATCAGATATGCATGTTTAGTATAAGAACATAGTTTGTTAGTAGTTCATTCAAGTAGTCATGCTTCAGTGTGCATATTCAGTGTGTAATCTCAGTCTATCAGTGTTTCTCAGCTTAGTCAGTCTCATTCGAGGATGAATGTTCCCAAGAGGGAGATATTGTAATACCCCATATTTCCCTAACTTAAACTAAACCTCAGTACATGGGTTACCCTATATAAAATTTTTGAAGTACTTAGTATTTTTGAGTTTAGAGCCTGTCAATGCATAGGAAATTCAGTTAGCTTTCAAACAATATAAAATTCACCCAAATTCAATACCCGAAAGAAGAGTATAGCCAATTTAGTTTGACAGTGTGCCAATTTGGTCATCAACGCATCGCGTAGACCAGCCAAATGGCAATGATCAATTTCCAGTGTGCCAATTTGTCCATCAACGCATCGCGTCATGCCCTCAATTCACAATTATCCATTTTTCAATAAAGCTACATGATGTCACCGCATTGCAATAAACTTCCAGGTCGCAATCAGTGTGGCAACGCGATACCACTGCATCACACCACCATGCATTTTCCTTGTTTTCAATTTTCAGAGACACGGCATGATAGTGCCGCCTCGCTCTATCATGCCAAATCAGGATTTTTCAGTTAATTCCAAGTTTTAAATCCAAGGGGCTTTTAAGTACTTTTCCCTCACCCCATCCTAAACACATAATTAATCCCTAAAAGAACACAAGTTGCTCATTATTTCACTATTTTCTCAAGAATCAAAACATTCTCTCCTAAAAGCAAATAGCTCCAAGAAATCGAGAGCAAAATCAAGAATTTCTCCAAGAACTTCAAGAATTAATAACCCAAGGTATGTTAGGTATTCGTTCATCTATGGGTTTCTTTTACCCACAGAGTCCACGAATCCATTTATAAAACTACAAGATTGTTGATTTATGAATGACATACTTGAAATTGAATTGAATTCATGTTCATGTTATTGTTGGGTCTCAGTCCATGATAAAATTATAAGTTTTCATGAAATTAATCATCATATGTGTTGAATTACATGATCTTTATGATAAACCTTTCAATTTGCAAGTTAATTATGTAACCATGATAATTATATGTGTTGATTATTGTATAACCTAATCATGCTCTCCATATGTTTGATAAAATACCTATGTGGATGAAATAGTGCCATTATAACATAATAGTATGTATTCCCTATTCATGTACAAGTTAATGCATTACAAGTGTTTGGTGAAATGACTCTATGAATGAATTATGATCTATGAGCATTGTTATGTTATTCAAGATTATGCTATGCCTTTCTTTAATGTTATCGAGTCCTGGGAGGTATTTAATACCCAACAATTTATCTGTATACCTAGATCTAGTATCAGTTATAGAATAGTATCAGTCATGTCCCAATCAGTAGAATCCAGTCAGTTATAGAATTCAGTTGAACTCAGTTAGTTACAAAACTCAGAAAAATTCAGTAAACTCAGTATCAGTCCAATCTAGTTCGGTATACTCAGTTCAGTGTCTTTCAGTTGGGAGTTGGATTCAACACCTTGTGAACCTAAGAATGGGGGTTTACCTACCAATACAGGGTGTGATCCTTAGAAGCAATCCTTGCATACCAAAACTATGTAGCCAAATAGGTTGAGATATCAAACCTGCTATTTGAGGGTTGATGAGGTGTTTTAACCTGCCAGTTGAGGGTTCCACCATTCTCATTAGACTACCTGCCAGATGAGGGCAACTCATCACTGTCTTTACCTATGTCATGGTACTAGCACCCTTCCAACTGGGGTCACAGGTTGGACCCCAACTCAGTTATCTTATTTGGGGTATGTCGGTTAGATGATTACATCCCACTGTCTCAATTTCAGTCTTTAGAATAGAACTCAGTTCAGTTCTATAGAATCAAGATTGTCAAATATAGTCAATCAGTATCAGTAACTCAGTTATCAGTAAATTCAGATATCAGTTACTTAGTATCAGAACTCAGGACTTAGCTTCAGAAAAGCACAATCATAGTATTTATTATATGCACAGTAGTGCATACTTAGTTTTTATAGTAGTATCAGTTATCCATGTACTCTTATGTTCAGATACTCTATATCATTCAGTCAGTTATTGTTCATACATATGAACCCTTGCATTCATCTTTACCTTATCTAGCATACCAGTATATTCCACATACTGACACATACTCTTTCTTTACTCTATTATGTCTCATATCATAGGTTCGGCACTCAGGTTCCCAACCGCGCACAAACAAATTCAGATTCATCCAGCAGTGTCAGAGTTAGTAGTGAATCCTCATATATTAATAATATCTTATCATTTTAGTTTCTTAGTAGATACCGTATTTCAGTAGATGGAGTTAGTTGGGGGATCATCCCATCAACTCCACGTTCAGATAGTTTAGTTTAGATGCTTTTTAGACTAGACTTTCAGACAATATTCAGTTTTACAGGTTATTATTATCAATTGACATTTTTTATCAGTATTTATAGATTTTGATCCTTATGTCACTTCAGCCTATTTTTCATATTTTATTTCATGATTATTATTTAGTGCTCACTGCAGATATCAGTCATGGGTTAGCTTGTGGTCCTTCGGGATCATAAGCACCATGTAGCGTCCGTGATATAGACTCAGGGTGTTACAAGTTCCTATCCCTACAACAGGTACATACAAGATTCTTAGTATTTTCTCATCTATCTTAAGAATCATTCTCTGCACCTGTGCAGTCAAGCACAAACCATTCTTTAAGAATTCCATGGAGTGGTATAATTCTCTCACTTGTCCTTTAAATATAATGGGAGTTAGTTCCTCTAAGAAGTGCAACAAACACAAATGTCTCACATACTCTACCATTTCTACCTTACCTATTTTTTCATAGATTATTAGGTTAAATACTCTCCCAAATAAAACCTTCTATGTTCTCAGGTTCTCAATCTTTCCTTCTCTGCACATGTCATTCAGTTCTTCATTCTTTTTATTTTTCTTGGGCTTATTACTTGGCTCTCTTTTTTCATCAATTTTTCTCTTTATGGGATCAGGTCCCTCAGAATCTTTTCTTTTTTTAATAGCTATATATTTCTACCTCATTTCAGTAGAGCTACCAGTCTTTGACTTATAGGACCTAGACCTCACATCGTTCTCTACTTTAATTTTCTTTTTTTAGTAGCAGTAGCAACTACTAAATCTATGTCTTCTTCTGCCTCAATATTCTAAACTTCTACTTTTTCTTCCTCCTCTACTCCCATTGATTTTCTCACCCTTCTTTTTTTAATAGTTGAAGATTTGTTGGCCTTCATGGTATCTTCCAATATTTTTGTTTTACAACCTCTTGTAGAATAGATTCTAGTCACTTTCACCTCTGAGTTTATTACTTCCTCCTTACCTATACTTCCTCTCAGTTTCTTTACCAACCATCTTAAAGGTATTTTATCCTCATCCTTTTTATCTTCCTCATATGGTCCAAACATTATATCCTTTCCCTCATTCCCTTTATCCTTATCACCCAATTCCTATTCATCTCTATTTACTGAGGTTTCCTTGGTATCATATGCAAGTAGGAGTAGATTCCTAGCCACCCAATTTTCATTGGAGGAAAGATTGACCCATTTTACTAAAATTTCTTTACTAAAAAACTAGGTAAAAATAGGGTTTGAATCTAAGGGTGTAGGAGAGTCAGGAATTATTTGTTTTAAAGGGTTCAACATTTTTAGATTTTTTAGATGACTCAAGAATTTGAAAGATTTCAGGCAGTTTTGAATTTCTTAAAGAAGATGAGTTTCAGGTTGAGATGTTTCATGTTCTATTGGTGATCCAGATCCTTGGTTTGGATTATCAATCATGATGGCTGAGCATAAGCTTCTGAGATTAAGAAGGATTTAATGGAGACAAACTCGATTTAGGGTTCTTGACATTCTAAGGAGGATTTAGTTTGTTGTTAAGGACTACAGATAAATTTTTCCATGATTTCAAATTTTAAAGAATCAGGATGTTCAATTTTGGAATGTCTAGTTTGACTCTCTGAAGTTTTATCTACTTCAGAGTTTTTTGTTGGGTTTGAGAAAGTAGCAATGTTGTCAATTTGATTTGGAGAGATAGAGATGAACTGGCTTATTCTTAGGTTTGGAGAAAATTTTTAAATTTGGGAAGTTTATTTGGACTATTTGAAGAATAAAGACAAGAATGCCAGACTTAGAAATTTTAAGTGGTGACCGATGTCCTTAAAAAGGTTCCTATTGATTAAACATATCTAGACCTAAGAAGTGTGACTTATTTATTTTGCACAAAAAATGACACTTTAGAGGAGAAAACATATATGGATTTTTCAGAGAATATTTTGTGATTATTATAAGCTTTTTGTATAGATATTGACCTAAGTAATGGGACCAGGTCCCTCATCCTTTTGAATGAATTTAGTACTTGTATTGTCTTCAACTGTTATCCTCCTGCTAGACACAAGGCTAAGACTTCAGATGTTGTAGTTACAGGTATGATTTTGGTGTGCTGTAAGTCAGGTCTTGCTTTGTTTGATCCCAAATCCACTTATTCTTAAATATCTAATTATTATGCACCACAGTTGGACTTGATTAGTGATTTATTTCTATACCATTGCATGTATCTACTCTCGTAGGTGATTTCTTAGTAGTGGATCAAGTATTTAGATGATGTGTTCTGACAGTTAGTGATGTTGATACATATACTGATCTTATTATTCTAGATATGCTAGATTTTAATATGATTTTGGGAATGGACTAGCTATCCTACTATCATGCGGTTATAGATTGTTTTACTAAGACCATTACCTTATCTATGCCTGACGTACCCCAAGTCATGTAGCAGATAGCAATTAGTCGCGAGCTGATGGGGATTATTTCATATGTTTGTGCTAGTAGACTTATATCGAGAGGTTTCAACTCTTATCTTGCTTATATATGTGATACTCCTTTAGAGAGTCCATCGCTTGACACTATTCCTATTGTTTGTGAGTTTCTTGATATTTTTTCCATCGACCTGCCTGGTATTCCCCTTGATCATGAGATTGAGTTTGCTATTGACCTTGATCTCGACACCCATCCTATTTCTATGCCACCTTACCATATGGCTCCTACTAAGCTTAAGAAGCTGAGTTCTCAACTTCAAGATCTTCTTGGTAAAGGTTTTATTAGATCAAGTGTGTCCCTATAGAAATCTCTTGTATTGTTTGTGAAGAAAAAGAAGGATGGCTCTATGCATATGTGTATCGATTATAGGTAGCTTAATAAGGTGTCGATGAAGAACCATTATCCTATGCCTTATATTAATGACTTGTTTGACCAACTTTAGGGTGCGACTATGTTTTATTAGATTGATTTGAGGTCCGGTTATCATCAGCTGCGGATTTGGGCTAAGGATATCTTGAATACAACTTTCAGTACCGTTATGGTCATTGTGTATTTTTGGTGATGTCTTTTAGGCTGAATAATTCCCCAGCTGTGTTCATGGATTTGATGAACCATATGTTCATACCCTAACTAGACTTCTTTGTTATTGTTTTCATTGATGAAATTTTTGTGTATTCAAGGAGTAGTGAGGAGCATGAGCATCACTTAGGAATTGTGCTTCAGACTTTGCAAGATCATATGTTTTTTAATAAGTTCTGTAATTGTGAGTTTTGGCTTGAGCCAGTTTATTCTTTGGTCATATGGTGCCCAAAGCTAGTATTATGGTGGACCCGACTAAGATTTCGATGATTCATGATTGGGATAGGCCTATATCTCCGACTAAGGTTCACTATTTCATTGGTATGGCTGGTTATTATAGGTGATTTATTAAGAGCTTTAGTACTATTTCATCCCCTATACTAGATTAACTCAGAATGAAGTTCCTTTTTTTATAGTCTGAGGAGTTTGAGTTAAGCTTTGGGAAGCTCAAGAATTGTCTTACTTCAACTCCAGTGTTAGCTCTTCTTGTTGAGGGTAAGGGATTGACCTGTTTTGTGATGCTTTTGGTGTTGGTCTTTGTTGTGTTTTAATGTGGCAGGGTTGTGTCATTGGTTATTCTTCTAGACAGCTTAAAGTGCATGAGCATAACTACCCTACTAATGATTTGGAGTCGGTAAGGGTAGTTTTCACGCTCAAGATTTGTAGGCTTTATTTGTGTGGTATGTATTATGGGATTTTCACCGATCATCGTATCCTTCAGCATCTTATGTCCCAGTAAGAGCTTAATACTCATCAATATACATGGATAGGGTTGTTAAAGGACTATGATATTCACATCTTGTATCATCTGTGTATGGGTTATTTGTCATGCGTATCAGTTTCTCAGAGCACCATGGCATGGGATATTCAGTACTTAGCAAATTTGATGGTTTGCCCTGATATATCAGATCCTGCAAGGATTTTGGCTTGTGTGGAGGAGAGGTCCTCCTTATTTGAGTAGATTTATGATCATCAGTATGAGGATAACAAGTTGTGTTTTCTCCGAGACCAGGTGGTGAGTGGTGAGAGGTGAGTCTAGAGGCACATAGTTTATTTTGAGGCTATTTTGAGATTTTAGAGTCGTATTTGTGTTCCTTGGTTTGATGACTTGATTCAGTCTATTCTTTATGAGGCTCACAACTCTATATATTCTTTTCATCCTGATACAACACAGATATATAGAGATTTGAGATAGCATTACTGGTGGGATGGTATAAAGAGAGACATGGAAGACTTTATGGCTCGTTTCCTATGTTATCAGTAGAATAAGGACGAGCATCAACGTCCAGGTGGGTTGACTCAAAGATTGCCTATTCTTGAATAGAAATGGGAATGGATTGCTATGGACTTCATTATTAGTTTGCCTCATACTTCTCATGGTCATAACGCTATTTGGGTTATTATAGATCATTTGATGAAGTCAACATATTTTATTCCTATTCAGATGACCTTCACTGCTGAGATATTAGCTAAGATTTATGTTTGGGAGATAGTTCATTTGCATAGGGTGCCCATTTTTATCATATCAGACCGTAGTTCTATAATTACTTTGCAATTTTGGAGGGTATTCTATGAGAAGTTAGTTACTTGAGTAGATTTGAGTATAACCTTTCATCCACAAATTGATGGTTAGTTCGAGCAGACTATTCAGGTACTTGATGATATGCTTTAAGCTTCTATTATAGATTTTGGAGGACAATGGGATCAACACTTAGCATTGGCAGAGTTTACCTACAATAACAACTATCGTTCAAGTATTTAGAGGCACTTTATGAGGCTTTGTAAGGGAGGAGATATCATTCTCTGATATGATAGTTTGAGACTTCTCACCTCATTGTACAAATTTGGTTTATGACTCGTTGAAGAGAGTAAAGATGATTCAGGATGGGCTGAGAGAAGCTCAGAGTAGGTAGAAGACCTATGCCGATGTAGGCTTTGAGCCTTGAGATTCAGAGTTAGTGAATGAGTTTTCCTATGTGTTTTTGGTATGAGAGGATTCATAAGGTTTATAAGGAAGCCAAAGCTCAACCCTCAATATATTGGTCCTTTTGAGATTCTTCACGCTGTTGAAGAGGTGGCCTATGAGTTAGCCTTGCCGCCAGATTTTGCTGTTGTTCATTCAGTTTTCTATGTATCTAAGTTACAAAAGTATATTTTTGATCTATCTCATATGCTTAGGTGGGATTCAGTTAAGTTAGATGAGTAGTTGACCTTTGTAGAGGAGCCCATGCTAATTTTGGCTATGATGTGAGATAGTTGTCTCTACAAATTTTCCTGTAGTTAAGGTTCAGTGGAAGCACCGCTAGAAGGGGAAAGCCACTTGGGAGATCAAGAGTGAGATGTGGGCCCAATATCCATATTTGTTTAAGATTTCAGGTATTTTCTTTATCTTTAACTTTTGGGGATGAAAGTTCCTTAGTAGTGAGTATTGTAATGACCCTTCAAGTCATTTTTCATGCTTTCGCTTATCTTCGCAATTAAAGCTTTTGCATAGCTTCCCCAAGTCATTTATGACTTCCTGGAACCATTAGTTTGGTTACTGGGGTACTCCATTTGTTTTTTAGAACCATTTCCCCCTTTAGAAGTCTTCGCTAGTTCCTAATGGCTATATGAAACTTTGAAATCAGTATGGTTGCATATCTCATTTTCTCATATTAAACTTTGGATGCATCCTGAGACCTTAGACAAAACTTGGAATCAAATTCTAAGTTTTAGCCATTGTGTTGTGCTGAGGGGTACAACGATCGTGGAGCCATAGGTGTGATTGTAGTACTACGATCACTCCCCGCATATGTGTACAATCGCCCTATCTGAGTCATTTAAAAGCTTATTTTTGATGAGAATTGGCCATTTTTTCCATTGTCATGAGCCCCAAAATCCTAATGGAGAGTGTAAACCTCAAATTAAGTCTTACGTGCTGAAAGGAGCTTGAATAACTTGCATAATTCTGATTTACATTGAATATAAACTATGAATCCTTTAATTTTAATGTTGAATTCTTGATTAGTTGATCCAAAACCCCAAATGGCTTGAGGCTTGATTTTATCCCCAAACATGGTTATTTTTCATAATTTCTTGAGGGATATAACTCCCTAATGGTATTGAATAATAGGTTGGTCTCAAACACACATTTTCCATATGTGGGACCCACTTAGGAGTTTTTGGTGTCATTTTGGACCTAAAGCAGAATGGTTCAATATGGGTATTGTTATTCTTGTAATGCTGCATAAATTATGTTGTTGATAGCTTGGCTTGTGGAAGAATCTTCGAGGAAGGGAAAAGCAAAGATTTTGTTCGTGAGCTATTTTTGGATTTGAGGTAGGTTAGGCTTACTTGTAGTTAGATGAGCTTTATTATTGTATGACTTTGATATCTTGATAAGATTGAGCCGAGTCTTAGATATTGAAATGGTATATGCTAATGTTTGTTTTTAGTTTAATCATTTAAGCCTTTGAATACCTTAAGTGTGATATTTGAATCTTAGTCTAGAACCTTGGTTAGTTGGACTTGTTATCTCATGAATAGCATGATAATGCTCTAGTAGCTCTAATTAGATGGGGATGACCTTGTTCACTCATCTTAAGAGTGCATTGACCTAGATATGCATTGTAGTGAATCAGCATTACGTGCTTTGGATGACATAAGAGAAATACTTGATGAAGAATTGTCCTATAGAACTAGTGTGGATTGATAAACCTTTGAGACATGATTTAGGTAACTTAGTCTAATTTCGGGTAGCAGTTAGACTTGAGGAAGATAATTTGGGATATTAGAAGCAAAACCTTACCCACATTAAGCTTGAACTATGTAATTTCATTAGTGACCTAGATACTTGTTGAACGCCTAGAATATGCTTTGGTAATATGATAGCTAAACTTGGGAAATGGTTTATTCATTGTGTTGATTTAGAAATAATGTGCATACTTGATTGATTATCTTATTGTCATTACTTGGATAACATTGGAAAGCCTTGTGAATTGAACCTTTGGCTATGTTATCACTTGACTCGTTGGCTAGTTTACTGTGTGAGCCTTGAATCATGCCATTACTTATATTATGCTCAAGCCTAGTGACTAAACTTATGTTTGTTCTGAAGAATCCCTTTTGTGCTAGTATTGTGAATCATGCCTATCAAAAGATATTCCAGAAAGTATAACCATGACTTGTAATTGATCATGCTAATAATCATGTTAAGCTCGGTAATATGTTGAGTGCTCACACCATATAGAAATTCATGTTCATGCACTTACTATTATAATGTATTGATAATGAATGGTGAGATACTGTGATATGTCTTTCCTTGCTTCTCTTACCCTCTATTGTTTATGGGGCTTGTACTTGTCAATGATTTGTCTACATTTATATACATATATTGATGTTATGATAAATTTTGATGTCATGGTGAATGTTGATGATATTATGATGCTCGGTAAGACTGGAAGATATATTGATAATCTGATGATTCCTGGTAAGTTTGGAGGATATAATGATGATATGATATAGCTCGGTACATTTGGAAGATATATTATGGATATGGCGATGCTCGGTAAGTTCAGAGGATATAATGACGATATTATGATATCCGATATATCCAAAGGATATATTGATGTTATGATGAAGCCCCACAAGTACAGAGGATATATTGATGATATTATGATGCCCGGTACATCCGGAGGATTTATTAATATTATGATGATGCTCGGTAAGTTCAGAGCATTTATTGATGATATTATGATGCCTAGTACATCCGAAGAATATTTTGATATTATGATGATGCCTGGTAAGCCTGTAGGATATATTGATGATATTATGATTCCCAGTACATCCGGAGGATATATTGATGTTATGTATGGTAAATATGTGTAAATGTGTTTATGTGTGATTATGCCTTTATATGATTACATCTGTACGTGCCTTGAAAAGATGATGCTATTCATGGGATATCAGTTATAATTGTTTATTCCTAATCACTTGTTTAGTGGTGTAGTTCTCACTAGTGTTAAATAGTGAGTAGAAGTAGAATATGCCGAATAAAGAGTTAACGGTTATTGGCAAAAGGAATCTTATGTAGAAATAAGAATTCACCTAGTGGGTATGTTTGTTTGAATAAAGGGACTAACTAAGGAATATTTCCTTGTTAAATGAGTTGCGTGGTAACTAGTTGATTACTAAGTGACTATTTTACTTGATTTTTAGAAGCCTAGAATGCTTGATAGTAAAGCTTGTTATTTTAAATCTGATTGTGATTGTTATGTGGTCAATGGTGATAATAGGTGAGCATTGGTAATGATTAATGGTATTAATGCCTAACTATAATATTATTGGATTGTTAAATGTGGATTTGTATATTTTTATGCTAGATAGTAAAAGACGTTGGTTGATAGATAGATATGTACATTTGATGATATGTAACATTTTCCTATATAATGACTAGTGCACCTATGATAATTAGAAATAAGGTTTGGTCTAATGACATCTATGGATTAGTAGTCCACCTTTTCTAGATGTGGATGTTGGCTATTTAGTGAATAACAGTTAGTGCCAACTCATGGTTGAGGTTAATGTAAAGAATTGGTTTGGCCATAATTGGAGATCCTATAAGTAACAGTGAATTAGTAACCTATTAATAATAAGTATTGGTTAGTTAATAATAACTAGATGAGTGTATTGATACCATAGAAATCTAAATGGCTAAATATCTATGGTTATTATTACTTTGGTATATGTTATTTCAATACGGTAATTGATTATGATTATGGATCTTGGCAAATGACCGTTGATGTGAAATATGGAAACCATGGATATGTGTGAGTTGGTTATTTATATATATCTTGATAACCAACTCACACATATCCATAGGATGCTGTGATGAGTTTTTTACTTTTTGTTCTTTTGGGCGTACTTCCCAGTGGTATGGGATGTCGTGGTGAGTTCTTTTACCTTATACTCTAATGAATGTATGTGCATTGATGCACTTGAGATTGTTCTTCTGGATCGACTACTCATTTTATATGATGGTTTTTGTATGTATTGATATGAGATGTTGTATTATTATTCTGGTTGATTAGTTATTTAGTATAGTGATGATGAAGATGATTCGGATTTGATTCTGTACCTTGACTTAAATATGTTATCTTTCTTTATATCAACATTATATAATAATTTAGCTCAGTCGATCGATGATGCCTATTGAGTATCCATTATTTTGGTACTCATACTATACTTCTGTACCTTTTTGGTGCAGGCCCGTGTACTAGTTTCCACCGTTGAGTTGAGATCTTGCAGTGCTGATATTCCAGAGACAGGGTGAGCTCTTAGAGTTTTGGGTCACCCATTTCACTCCTATCTTTATTTAGTCTTTTGTATTTAAGACGAATGTATAAGACTATTTAGACTTTGAGTTGTATTCCCTATAGTCGAAATCAGATGCTCTTGTATTGATATTACTAGGTCAAGGGATTGGTAACCATAGTTGATTGTCTATTGTGGAACATTATTGCTTATGATTGTGTTCATTTGTTATGGCCCTTGTCAGAAGTTTCTACCAAAGTAAACCATTTCCTTAGCTCTGGGTTATGGTGTTGGCTTACCTACTGGCGGGTTTCAATAGGTTCCATCACGACTCGTGAATCGAGTCGTAACACTTGTTTCTTCCCCTTTTCATCTTCATCATTTATTTTCTTCAGATTACTCATCAGAATCAGTTTTTCAGGTTTCATTTTTGTGAATAATTCTTTAGTCTTAGAAATTTGTAGAGTTAAGGCAATCTACTCATGTAAAGTCTATCCTTTGTATTTATCCTTTTGTCATTATTCTTAATAGTTAGTTCACATACAAAGTGTATCAACATACTTGCAAGCCCTTTTATATTCCTAGTAGAGTAGTTATCTAGGTTTTCCTAAAGGTCAAAAAAAGTAACCTCTTTTTCTTCTTTATCTTCTAAGTTTGCCATGAACGTAAACAAGGAATCATAGATAACTAAATTGTCTTCCACTGCTAGCATAGAAACATCTTCAGTCTTCTAATCTTCATCTAAGTAACTGGAAGATTCCATTATGGCATTAGGATTACGAACACAATAATCATAGTTAGCATTTGCATGAACCAAATAGGTATTAGTTTGTGATGAAACCTTATGGCATGTGTGTGTGAGATGTTTACCTAGTTCTCATTGTATGTTGAATCCAGAACTTTCCCGTAAGTCCTGCCTAGGTTGTAATATAGTTGGTTAGGAAAGGACCATAGATCATTCTTGAATTAGTCCACTTTTAGCCTAAATAACCTTCCAAATGTGAATAAGTTTCCCTTGATCCCTATTTTGAGCATATATATACAATTTCTCATTTATCACCTTTTACCTTCCCATTTTAATTATAATAAACCTATTTAGGCCCTGGTCCTCTTTGGAAATTATGCACCTCAACTCAGGCAAACTGCCTAAGTTGAGGGTGGCTATCATAAGGGTGTGTGATTAAGAGTGGGTATGAAAAATATCGTAAATAAGAGAAGACAATAGGGTTGGGTGTGGTAAAAAGGAAAAAAAGAAAAAGAAAATCCAAAAGAATAATGAAAAATAAAGAATATAAGAAACCACGCTCGACCTGAATGAGAAATAAAAGAAGAAAAAGGGAGAAATAAGGGTGGAATAAAAAAGATGTCGGTTTAAAAGTGGACCCCAAAATATAATTGTAGTGCCAAGGAGGTTTAGTCACTAAATTTCCAAATGTACCATACCAAACCCAAACCTATATTACAAGTCGAGTAAAGTGGTATAGTGATCCTAATCCAACTGTCTGAAAACTATGGTAAGGAAATAAGTGCAAGCTAATGGTATTTTGTGCATTTTAATGGAACTTCTTTGTGAGTGCGAGTGTATCAAGATGGTCCCTACATTAACACGCATTATTCTACTGAGTTAATGGGACTTCTTTATTGTGAGGGTGCAGGGTTTGTATTGCTAGATGGTTATCTATTTGGGTAGTGTAATTTGTATATATGCTTGAGTATGTATTTATAATGTAATGCCATAGTTTAGTTCCCATGTGTCACATTGTTGGGCTACATTGATTCACGCATTTGGTATTGAAAAGATAAAATAGTAGGGGGTGATATTTTTTAGCGGAATTTGAGATTGACTACCATAGGTATCTTAGGTTTCTCTTGGTTAAGCATCGTGTCGTGTTTTATTTTGTTTTTGTTGAATGAGCACATACAAATGTTCTAAGTTGAGGTGTAGATATGCCATGGTTTAATCATACTTTTAATGTTTAAAATTGGAAAATATGCAAGTAATTAGGATTGTTTTTGTAGATACGATGTGTTCTTGTGTTTATTTTGTGGGGAACTAGGTTTTAGAGCTTAATATGAAGAAAAGGAGTCCAGATTTGCAGAAAAGCCTACATATGAAGTTACTTACGTGGCATATGTAGCACTTGTGTGGTATAGGTAGCTTTTCATATGTTCTAGAGTTGCAAACTATAGAGAATTAGAAGATAAAATGATGGACCTATTGCCTACGAAGGGTCACCTGTGGACTGTAGATACCACCTCAGGTGCCTTAGGTACCAGTGTAAGTGTCATAGGATCAAAGTTCAGAGAAACTGTAGAAGTGGAGATTTCCTGTCGCCTACTATGGCCACCTACGTGGCGTAGGTGCAACTTACGGCTCGTAAGTGTTTCTGTAAGTAACCACCGACTTAATTTTCCCTGTATGTTTTGGTTCAGATTTCTAGGGTTTTATGTACTCTATAAATATTCTTTTAATGCTTTTTTAGTCAGTTTACGCACTCATACTATTCATAAACATATATTTGATTCTAAAATTTACTTTTGAGTTTGGAATCTTTTTTTTCTTGGTTTTTGGTTGATTAATTGATTTAAGTCTTGGGATTTTATTCTTTATTTTTATGAGATTACTTCTATGCTTTCTTTATTGAAATCCATGGTGTTTCTTGCAACTATGAGCGGCTAAATCCCTTAGCTAGGGTTGTGAGACCCCTAGAAGAACAACGAAGTAGGGGAAGTGTGAGGTTCTTCTAGATTATTATTTACACTTGCATTGTGATCTTCTTCAGTTTAATTATTTTCTTTGCGGTGGAACCCACTGATAACATGCCTGAATTCGAGATCGTCTTCACAAGAGAGATTGAGATTGTTAATAAAAGATTATAACAGTAATTTAAGGCTATTAATCACATTTGATAACTTGACACCCAAAAGGTGATAGTTAAATTAGGATTGGTAATATCTAGCTTGTCAGATTCTATATGTGTGGTAGTGAGATAGTCGGATTGAGAACGAGAAACCTATAGTGTTAGGACGTCGGGGGAACACAATCCTAGTGTTTATCTCAGATTGTTTACAACCAAAAACATTCACAACTTTTTACTATTTAGTACAAATCCTCCCATTTACTTTCCTAGCAAGTTCGAGAGATAGATTCGACCTCTTCCCTATGGGATTGACCCCAACCTAGTTGGTTTACTATTTTTGACAATGACTGCATTGTATCTTCTTGGAGGGTAAAGTTTGGGAGACATCACAGAACATAATATGGGTTCCCGCCATTATGTGCATCATGCGAAACAACTATGGATCAGAGATTTAGGGTGAGCTCCTAACTTTCAGAGTATCACTAATCTCCCTCTTATGGATTTGACTAATTCTACGTTTCATGCAGAGATGTGTTAGAACTTTATATTCATTTAGTACTTCATTTAATATTCTTATTATTTAAGAAGATCTTAACTGATTCCACTAGGTTTTAACACCGTCTTATATAAATTAGCATTTGTTATATTTATTCCACTATTTTCATTCATTTCTCTTAATACTCTGTTACTACTAGTTTCAGACTATGGGTTGACTTACCTACTGGTGGGTTATAGTATGTGCCATCACGATCATAGAAATTGGGTTGCGAGATCAAGCCCAGTCTCTAACATAGAAACTCTTGGACTTCCTTGTAACTTATGACATTATTTAGTATGAAATTTTTGGGATCTTCTCAAAAATTTGGCTCCAGTCTAGAATGAAAAATACTTTAGTTCTTTATGACATAGCCTAGCTTGAAATTTTGAGAACATTCTAAAAAATTATGCCTTGGTTTCAACTTTAGCAATATCTGGTGTTCAACTTTGAGGCAAATGTCAATTTTTGTGGAATTTTTGAGACCTTCTCAAAATTTTCTACCTTAGTTACATTCTTTAATGGCATTTCCATTCAGCTTGGGGAAAAAATCCTCTAGATGAATTTTTTAGAGGATCTCAAAAATTCTACCCCAGTTTCTATGGTAATCTTTCGGGCAATATGATCGAGCCATTATGGCACCTATGTATCCCATTATTGGAAATTCGGATCAAATATATTTTGTACAAAGCAAAAAGGATATTTGATTTTTTGATAACATGATCGAAGCCAAATAGGTTGCGTATGTATTCCACTAGGGAAATCAGGTTGAACATATTCATTACATCTAAAAAGTGCAATTAGAATGAAATAAAGTGACAAAGTTCAACTATAAGGAAAAGAAAAATAAGAAAGTACAATTACATGAAAAGGAAATGACAACTTCAAAACGCAAGATAGAAGGACCTCAAAAGTGTTCCTTTGAGGAAACTTCTCTCTTCCTTGCAATTAATCACACCAATGACTACTTCTTTTAATTGGGAAACGAATTATTTTTCATATTTATTGTAGCTTCTGCAAGTGTTATCTCCTTGTTGTAAATCAGATCCTAAATTTTGTGCTTGAGAGTGATAAAATTCTCAATATCATGTCCAACAATTCTAGAATGGTAAGCCCATGGGTTATTGAGGTCATACCAATTAGCATAAGTGTTCACAGGCTTTGCTTCCACTGGATGAAATATCTCTTCTTCTTTTAACTTTTCATAAAGCTGAGTAAGTTGTTCTGCCAATGGAGTGAATATCCCGGAGGGTACCTTTCATGGTTGGCACGAGGTGTATTATTTTGGTAGTTTTGTGGTAGAGGTTGAGCATGATATTTTACCTGTGCATTATAGACCAAATATATAGGATGTTGAGCATTGGGTTGGTATCGTGGGGATCACTTGAAGTTGGATGTACTTATTTGAGTCATCAATCCCATAACTTCTTTCCATTTCCAAAAGATCCAGTCTGGAAGCCCATATGAGAGGATAAAAGTTCTGCTAAATTTATTATCCTCCCTGTCTTGAGGACATCCTCAATCATTTTTCCAATTTTTATCATTTTAGCAAATATTTTTCCAGCCATCATCACCATACGATCAAAATATTCTGGGTTTAAGGCATGGATGAAGTAACATATCATTTCAGCTTTCTCCAAGTAGGATGTACTCTGATTACCTCTTCTCTCCGCTGTAAGACATATTTATGAAAACCCTCATTTATTTTCTACTTTAGCTTTGTGATAGAGATTCTATTAGGAATAATATCGATATGAAACTTATAGTGATCCACAAAAGCATTTATCAAATCATCCCAAGTGCTCCATTTGGTCATATCTTGTTTACAATATCATTCTAAAGCATATCCACTCAAGCTTTGACTAAATAGCTTGACCCTTATTCCTTCATTTCCCTACATCAATCACCTTTTCACAATAAATTTTAAATGAAAGAAGGAATTTTTGGACCAATCAAAATTTTTGATTTTTGGGATCTTGTAACTAGGAGGCAACTTGATCTCGAAAAATGCATATAAATCTTTATACTTTACACTTTGGTTACTTCCGAGCCCCCGGAGACAATATCTAGGTGGTATATCCCTTGAGTTTGTATCGCCGGTGGGGCAGTAGCATAGGTGTACACTGGAAAAGCGTGATGTGACAATGATATGTTTTGAACTTGTAGAGGAGCAAATGTCTACACAAAAGGAGCATTCTAAGAAGCATGAGCACTTTAAGAAGTTGTAAAATAGCCTCCCTGATTAAATCCTTCTAATGATGAAAATATAGGTACTTTTTGCCGAGCATCAGGAGGCAATCATGTTTGGGGGGGTTTGAGAAGGTGTTCTTCTTTGCATCAGCATGAGCCTTAGTTCGACAATTCGTAATTCTAAACCAGCAAGGGCCTCCAGAGTTAATTTTGTTCCTATTGAGGCACTAGGGTCACTAGTCGCGACCTCATTTTTAAGGTCATGATAGAACCTACTTTAACGCACTAGTAGGTAAGCCAACCCTAGTCCGAAATAATTAGCAATTGACTATCAAATGAATTGAATGGAAATACTAGAATGAATATGATAACAAGACAAATATATATAAAGTATCCCCAAAACCTGGTGAAATTAGTACAAGCATTTCTAATAAAATAGGAGTATAAAGTAAAATGCATATTAAATATAAGTACAAGACATATTTGAGTACAAAGTAGAGAATAATCTAATCCATAAGAGGGAGAGTAGTAATACTCCGAACGCCAGGAGCTCACCCCAAATCTTTGATACATAGCTTCTTCGCGTGATGAACACAAAAAGGAAAAAACTCATATATGCAGGTTGTAAAAGTATAGTATGAGTGCAAAACGCGTGGTACTAAGTAGGCATAGAATGAATGAGCTCCAAAGATAATGTAATCATAAATGAAATGTAAAGAAGGAGTATAAATTACAGTAAGTCATCCAAGAAACTAAACATAAATAAGTTAGTGGGGAAAATATGGATAAACTATCCTATTAACATAGTGATCAGGATCTGAAGTGCCACAACTATATCATTAGTCAATATACAAAGGAGAAGTGAAGGAATGTTATATAATACTCCCTCCGTTTCATAATAAATGAATTGATGGAGTATTTTTGGTGTTTCAAAATAAGTGAATCATTGAAATGTTTTTCCAAATTTACCGTTGAGGATTTAACAACCAAGGGGCCAATCAACTGAAAAAGAATAAAATAAATATGATTCTGTACTTTGAACAAGGGTAAAAATGGAAAACTATGTTAAATATATGTGTTTGATTCTTTTTCTTAATCTGTGTGCCAAAGTCCAACAATTCATTTATTATGAAACGGAGGGAGTACTACACAAGTCAAATATTGCGTATACAACATGAAGTGTATAGAGTGACACTATATATATATATATTTGTATCAATACATATATATGTATGTATGTATGTATGTATGTATATATGTATGTATGTATGTATATGGGCTAACTCAAGTGAATAGCCTAAGGAACCAACCTAACATCTCAAGGCATTCTAACCAAGTAGGAAAGATAGTACCGGCATAATCAGGGTCCCTAATCATAATGTTTAACTATGAGATAACTATCCATAAAATAATTTACTGCAAATAGGAAAGGGATCAAAATCATACCTCCAACCTCAGTACCAATCCATTGTCAGTCTGCCATGAACTGACTATAGTAACAACAATACAGTAGCCAGCTAGTCTAAAAAAAACAACACCTAACCGGGTACCCTAAATCCAGGAAGATTCAATCAACAGTTAACAATCATAACCTATACCTATACAACCCGCCATATGGCCAATAAATATAAGCACCAAATAGTATATTCATAGTACCATATCTGATCAAAGTTCCATAACGTACAAACTGTATGCACCGCCTCCAGATCAATAGCTTACCAAGGTAGGACCTATAATGACTCTCTTCTCTGGCACGACTTCTCAAAGATGAAGGGGCTCCTAGGGGATTCGAGAAAATTTGTATACACTATCTGGTCCTGATCCAGGATTCCCAATAATTATCATCATCAATCTACTACATCTAGTATCGAAGAAATGTATATTAATAGATACAAAGACTTAAACCGTGGCAAAAAGAGTATAAGTTTGTAAATCCATTGATCGAGATCAACTTTGGGACTATATCAACATAAAATATGTAGAAATGGTTAGAATCTCTCTCAACCAAAGTAAATAGTATTAGTAAAAGAGTAGATAAACCATGGAGCGAAATCAATCTCGGTCTAATTTTTAAACTATTATATTTGGTTCCAAAAGCTCATAACTCGTTAAATAGGCTGGTATCCCCATTATAAAAGAATCCATTCTAAAACTGAAAAGTTGGAATAACTCCTTATAAAACAAAATGAAATTATAGCTTTGGATGGAATCGTACTTGTAAATAAGGATGAATGTGCATTCCATCACCATTATCCAAATAATACAATAATAAGAACCTAGCATCCATATACTAGAATCACACAATTTTCTAAGGGTAGAATACTCACTGGAATCAACTGGTATCATTACTATGACCTTGGACCCAACAATATATAACTTGTGTAATATCAATTCAATGATCTAGAACACTATGATCTAATATATTAAGTCAAATAGTAAACCTTATTCTAAAGGATACTTAGCATCAACTATGGTCAATGAGCTTATATTCTAGGGTGAGAGGATTCTATAATCAAAACAACTATTTCATTTTAAGGGTTAATTCACCCTTTCTATCCCTAAACTCCTAAATTAGGCTATGTCATGATATTCATGTCATAAATATGTCCTATCATACCTACCTAGCATGCAATCTATACTATACACCATCACATGAAGAAAATTAGACCGAAGCTAACCTTGATGTCGAACTGCATTTCTTGATCATCCATATATCGCCTGTCTTTGTTCCACGATGAAAATATTTCCACTCTATCAAAATAATACTCTACACATTAATATGAGAAAAATATGATCCATATTGCTATATAAATGGTCGGTTCAAAATTTGGGTCAAGAACAAGCCTGCGGGGCTTACGAACAGAATCCAAAATTAAATTCGTCACGAGGTTCCTCGAAGGACAAAGATGTGTACTAAAAAGTTGAGAACAAATATGACACAAACCGAGCCCCAAATCATCCCCTAAAGTCTAGGAATTTAAAGACTAATTTTTAAGAATTTAAAATGAAATACGACATAATTTGATGGGGAAAATAATGGGAAATGACCAAAGAGTGTTGGGATAACTTACTTTAGCTTCAATGGATGATTCGCTACACTTCAAGCTCTTAAAACTTACAGAAAAAGGCTTAGAAAATGAGGGGGAAATTGAGTGAAGAGGGAGGATTTTAACTCCTTAGGTGCCGCTAAAGAGATCAAATAATTGCTTAAATGATCACCGCTTAAACGGTCTAATGATCGTTTACGCGGTCCACCATGAAAAGTTAGCCTTCGCTTAAGCGATCGCATGTCACTTAAGCATCTAGGTAGGTTCCAAGGCTGATCGCTAAAGTAATCTCCTATTTTCTTAAGCAACCATTGCTTAAGCAACCAAAATTATGCATATGTGGTTGCACCAGCTAATTCTATGTAACAGATTTCTCTAACTCCAAATAGACTCCGATCAGGTGCTCGAGATTCGTTTGAAATCCCGTGCATAAAAATGAAATATGCTACCATACCAAATTCAACATTACACACTCAATGGAACCATCAAAACTTTCATTCGAGATCATTTAAAATAAATATGGGGCAAACACCTATAATTCCATTTTCATAAAATTTACCGAATAGGTCAAAATGAGTTTAGAAGCCTCAGGACCTAAACCAAGGGTCCTTATAACCTAAAATTAACATTTTAGAGTAGATGACAATATCAGAATTCTCACCTGAGGTTATTTAATATGTGTTTTGGCCCGATACCAATTCCTTAATAGTGATGTTACAAAATAGGGAAATAAGCCTAAATCCAAACAAACTATCCAATAATCAAACCAACAGTTCAAGCAAGTCATAAATGACTTGTAACCACTATGGGGAGGCTCAAAATACCATAAATGTGTGAAAATCGAGGAAATACCTAGAAGGTCATTACCGTATCCACTACTAAAAGGACCTTTTTCCGTGAAAGTCAATTATAGAAAGAGCCTGAAAGCTCAAAAGAATAAGGTACTAGCCTCGTATACCCCAAGCATGATTCCCTATATAATCTCTATAGAAAGAAACACTTCTAAGGGATATAGCTCTAAGTATCTCTTCTTCAACCAACTTTCTTACTTCACTTCATAAACAACCATAACTCAACCTCAATAACCAACTAGCTTTCAACTGAACCGAGAATGGATGATTCATGCAAATGCAAACCACAACACACCGATATCACATTGATACGAGCACAACCAAGAGAGAACTCAACCAAGCTAAAGGCAATACAAGTCACCGTTTACACCACCCACTCCAATATCCAAGGCTAACCTTTTTTTTCCTTTCTAAACCTTCCATCTTCTTTAAACCATCAAAAATGCCATCAGAGTCCTATCTGAACAATCCCATCACACTAACCTCATAAGGCTAAAATCGATCCACCAAAAATTCATAATGGCTAGCATAAGGATAAGCCTATAAGGTGCTACTTAAGCATATATATGGTGATGACCAAGGTCTATAATCTATACCAAAGCTGCTAAATAATCTAGATGACCCTCAAAAATTATTTTAGAAGTCCAATTCACGATTGCTCAAAACTGAATGATCTTCTCCAAGGTGTCCTACCAACTGATGATGAAACCATGCTAAGCTCAAGTCGCGTTTTCCTATTAAGTAGATATTTGAAATATTTGTCCAAGACTTAAAACCAAGGCCAGAAGAAGAAGAAACCATCATTAAGTGCCAATAAGCAATAATCCAAACATCTATCCACTATAATTTATCTAAACTAAAGAAAACTGAATAGGTAGATAAAGAGTATGCTCATCTAGCCTATAGTTGTAACCCCAATTGAGTCAAACTTGGAATGAAGGATGCAACTAAGTCAAACAAGAAAAAATTGTACTTTAGCACCAAAGTGGAACTACTCTATCCCAACAATCCAAACCAATCTTATAGATGAGGAGGCATCCAAATTCCAAAATCTATAATAACCCTCAAACCACAATTTAAAAGAGTCAAGATCCCAAACTTGAGCCAATAAGTCTAAACCAAGGTAAATCACCCAACTCACCCTCAGAGTAAAAAATAGGCATATACCCACTGGTTCCTGATAAGTCTAAATTCAAAATATAGTTGAAGAACAAAATCATAATAGAGGATATACCATAGGCTAAAGGCATAATCCATTAACTCCATATCTATAAGAGGGCATGAATTATTGAAGGATAACTCAAAAAATTCACCTAGACTACAAGCCGTACTAGTGATAAACAATACTCTAGCAAGTCAGAGAAATACAACCTTAACCAAATGTTAGTTAATCCAATGCTCAATCTATAATAATGAATACCCATCGGTGCATATCTCCTAGGAGAAGCACTCCACAATGTCTCATTAGGCAGAACAAATGTCAAAAAGAGAATTTCTAAATCCACCCATGTAAAACAACCTTAACCTAATTAAACCATGAATCATAACTTGGATGAATAGAGTATTAATCTCAACATCAATTCCAAGTCCAAGATTACTATTGAAAAATTAACCTAGTAAATCAAGATAAAAAAATCTTAATTAGCCAATCTTAAGGAGCGGCTATAGAAAAGTATCACGCATATCGACCATTTTTAACTCAATTAGACTAAAAGTCGTACCACCAAAAGAATGGATTATACAACTCTAATCTAAAACCAAGATCAAAATGATCTCCAGGAGGCAAACCCAATAAACAAGAAAGGCAAATCTAAGACCTTTCAGTATTGACATCATGACCACCACCTGGCAATGAACTAGCCAAATCAGATGAACGGATTCAAAACTAGCAAACCTCATAAACAGAAAATTAACCAATATATTCAATCCTAGAATCTCAGCAACCAGAAGGTAAGCGCTAGAATCTCAAGCTCAAAAATGCATAATAAAGCCAAGCTGCCAACTTTAGAACCATGGAAGGCCACCCCTTCTTCACGTTCATAGCCCACCCAACAACTGATCAAACCTAACTAATATAAGAGAAATATGACCAACGTTAACATTCTAAAAGAGGAAAAACCATCCAACCAATCTAGTCGCCTAGGCAACAATCAAGAATCATAAGAAAGGAAATTTTAACTAGATAATGGTAGTCTAGTCGTCTATCAAGTAAGGATCAATCAATGTCAAAACAATGACAATAACAACAATACTAATAGATATACCAATATAAGGTGTAGGCGGTATAAAAAATAAAAATCAATGAAAAGTACTCTATGGCAACAAGAAGGCCAATATGTCATGGTAAATGGGACTTGAACCCAAATGCTACACCTCTAAGGAAATATTAGTACTGATCCACTCTATCCACTACTAAAAGAAATCATCTATGAGTATGGTCACATAATCATGAACACCAATACATACAACTACTAATATACACCTTCCAAGGCGCATAATTATCGATGAGTATAGAAACCCCAATTCAAACCAAATATAAGGTAAAGGTAGAAATAAAAAGGCACACCTATCATAGTGGAAATCTAGAGATATAAGACTGATATGCCCAAGGAAGTATGAATCTGAGAGAGACCAAACTCAAATTGAGCATCTGAATCACCAACCGGGGAACTAAGCATGCCACCTAGAACTAAGGGTGCCACATCTCTATGATACTAATTAGGATTAGCTGATTGACTAATAATACTACATCGAGGAAACTCACTAAACCAATCACCTATCACTTTATAGTCGTAACGAATGTTTAAAGCCTATCCTAGTGAGAAATACGAGTTGTACCCAACTTGCTAACCAACAGAAGTTAGGGTCACTCTCTATTAAAATGACTATTCTCCCTACAATCATAACATACCTTATAAGATCTAGGATGGTAAGAAACAAATGCTAACTCTTTTTGAATAACCAACTCACATCTGGGGAACTCCTTAAACCGACAACTAATCTTTCCACAATCAAAACAAGATTTTAGTATACTCTAAGTTGTTGCACCCATTGATATAAAATAGATGCCATGGTCTAAAAATCCATACTGAATACTCTACAAGGTCTGATGAGAACTCTATCTATTGTGACCACCATAACTGATTTGAGAGCTACCATAGTCTGAGATGCTACCTGTGTGGAACCGACAAGTTATAAGTGAAGCTGATCCCCATCAAAAGAATCCATGCTCTCAGAAGAAATACCAATAACACTATATTAATAACATGGTATGTTACTACCACCTCTATTACTAATATATGCTGTTTTTGTAGCCCTCACATGATCAACAACTTGAGACAAAGAAGATTTAATTTCTATTAAATACTTTGATACCAAATAGAGCGGCAAAGATAATCCTCTAATAAATCCACACAACAACTCATTTTCTAAAGTATATAGTATAAAAGTATGTCTGGTCCACTAAAAATCCTAGTCTCATAATATGAAACCAACAAGGAACTCTGCTGGACACCAACAAACCCAACTCTAGTTTAAGAACTACTTGATGTATTAGATATTATCGCTGGCAATAAAGTATCTGTATAAAGGTACAAAATAACTAATATTGAATTTTGAAAGGCCTAAGATATCAAACGCACTACTAGAGCCTTGGCTGGCCTTAAATCCTCTGGTTGACATAGAAGGTCTTTAATATTAATCTCTAACTCCCTATTCTAATTGAAATACTTCAAATTTTGGCCATTGAAAATTTTTTGACCCTTGAGTTTACTACCCAGCCTACAACTCTACTTAGGAGTTGTAAGGTGTCTATACGGGTCATAAGACCCTAATCAAAGAGTAACCAGTTAGACCTGACTTAGATACTGCCCTGGCTATAATTGGAAGGGTACGAGTCATAACATATAATCGTAGGATGACCAATTAGATTTCCCAAAGTTTCTTCCCTAAGTATGGTCCAACTATACAAGTGGTAAGGACTCTTAAAGGGTCGTGGGGTGAAATCATAAAGAAGCTAAGGTATGACTAAATGGGTTCTATGTTGACTATGACAAGGACTCTATGAGTCATAGGGTTACTTGATGAGTCATATGGTGGACACATAGACTTAATAACTTGGGTTTCTTTGGGCACTGTCTTGATTATGAGTAAGGGGAACGACTAGTAGCCAGTCGATATGAATCTTAGGGTAACCCATAACGACTGGGTGGAATATTTATCAGCTATTCTTCAAGGGAATATTGGTAATTTCCTTCCTTCCCTACTTAGAACCCATGTCCATAAAAACCTAAATGGGGAGGGAGAGGTTATTTTTCACACTTTGGTATATCAAACACTCCTTTCACTCTTTTAAATTTCCTATTCAAGGAAAGTTTAGGGTTTTAAGGGAAGTCGTTATCTAGGGTTCTAAGGGTGGTTTCTTCCTTAATTCTTCGTAACTAAGGTATGTATCTCTCACTTTACTCTTGAATTTTTTTAATGGCATGAAATTTGTTTATTATTCATATGGTTTTGATGTTGGGCTTTGAATTATGGGTTAAGGGTTTTATACATAAATAGTTTTAATGTTTTACCCAAGATTTCTATGGATTATTATGATTGAATTAGTAATTTGTAATTGTATTGGGGTGCATGGGTGTGGTGGATAAAATAGGGGTACAAAGATTCCCTAAATTTTTAAACCATGGCAATAGTGCTACAAAGGAATCACTAAATAAATGGTTATGGTATGAAAATTAATGATAATCTCAACCCACTTGCATAACTGATTATGGAGTGTGAATTATCATTTGGTTTAGCCTATATTGCTTAAATATAATCAATTGCATAAATGGATAAATGGTTAAGGATGACTTTAAAATATTATGGGGTACACAAAAATCCCCCAAGTAAATAATTTATGAAAACCTTATGGGGTATACAAGAATCTCCTAAGTGATTTTAATGATGGAGTCTGCGAGGTATAAGGGAATCCATAAAATGTTGGATTTATGACATTACTTGCAAGCTATAGTCGTCATGACGATGCCATTTCATAATTACTTAATAATTAACTCCTTAAATTAATGAATGGGTAGTATGTTAAATATTTTAATTAGGCTTAAAAGTGGTTGTGTTAGCTAGTTATGAAGGTGTGAGTTTTGAAGGACTGATACTGGAAACTCATGTTTGCCAACATGGTGGTTTGTTTTGATGACTGTGTGCTTGTGGGGTACAACAAAATCCCCCAAATAGAATTATTCTTGTATCATGGTTGAAAAGGGTATAAAGTAATCCCAGTATTCTATGAAATCTCCAGTTAGTGTAGTTAACATGCATTGGGGCCTGTCCAGGGGGTTATAACTGTACCTCTATATCCCATTGGTAGTTTATAATAGTCAAGCTATACAATCCAGATTAAGGTTGTAAAGATCATGCTAAGCCCGATCGCCTATCCCGATATAGTATATATATACGATTATGCATATGTATATGTATATGTTGTGTGCATTAGATTTGAACTATGATCATGCCATTATTTTGTTCCCTTATCCATGAGTTATATGATAGCGCTCAACTAAAAAACATAACTGGCTTTCCTGTATAGTGATTAGGTTAATTTTTGATCATTCAAGAGTTGACTTGAAGTGGATAGCTTCCATATCATTCAAGAGTTGACTTGAAGTGGATAGCTTCCATACTCTGGAAGACCCCCATTTCATGATCTGGTTCCCTTATGTCATATACTTTTCTATGGTCTAGTTTTGGCTATCATCGGGGGCATATACCGACTTAGGTTATATTTGGTTTTGTCATAGAGTCTTTATAGATTACTGTGGACTTGGGTATTGGTTAATGACTTATCTTAGAGTTTTTTAAGCTTTTATATCCTATCTTATTTATGTTTGGAATTCATCCACTGGTAGGTGTGTTTGGTTCTATTGAATTAGGAAAAATGGTTGGTGTCTGGTCCATGATGAACTTGAGATACCCATCATGGCTAGGCTCTAGTTTGGGTTGTGACAAAGTTAGTATTAGAGCCTAGGTTCATGGTCAGTTGGGTGTCCACAAAGTTGTGACAATTCGAGTCTTTTTTATGTGTTTGTATCATGCTCCACTTATAAGAGAGAGGTTACGATAAATTTAGGGTTGTTTTCCTTTCTTTTGTTCTACTTTTGGGCTATAGAGTCTATGATGTTGAAATCTCCTCTAATTCCTCTTTGTTCGCATTTTAGATCATGCCTTCCCAAATATGTAATGCTCGTAGAGACTCTTCTATCCTACTTGAGAACAATATGGATAGAACATACCCTACCTATAAGGTATAAACTCTAATAGTGGTCCCTGCTTCTAATTGCCCTCGTGGAGTTCCACCAATTCCTACTGATCCTTCTCTTACTAGTGACACTCCTACCTAGTCACTTTAAGGAGATATTACTAATGCTAACTTCCACCATTCTATTCATATGTTAACCCAAATAGTTGCCTGTCTATCACGCTAGTATGGTAATCAGGCAAAGGTGAGGTACTGACCAAATAAGAAGTTAAGATATTCAGAGTAGGATAAGGGTTAGCGAAATAATGGTAGATATGGGAACTTGGGGATTAACAAAGGGAATTGGATGGGATCCCATGCGATTGTCAGTGCTCCTTATCCTAGGTTTTCTGGTGATCATCACTTTTGGGCCAATAGTGGGTTTGGGGTATAGGGTGCCCAATATTGAGCCAATAGAGCTCAGACAACCCCACCCTATCCTCCTTGTAAGTTTTGTGGTTAGTTGTATCATGTTTATTGCGATGGGGGAAGGAATTAGTGTTTTATTTGTGGTTAATTCTGTCACATGTAGAAGAAGTGTCCTACAAGGGTTGCCACTGGGGATAATAGGGTTCAGATTATCATTTATCTAGCTCATGCACTAAGGGGTGCTACTTTTAGCTTTGGCATTGGCCAAAATTGTCAATATGCTCTTACGACCCATCAAGAATCTAAGGTATCTCTTGATGTCACCGCTGGTATGTTAAAGTTTTTCTTTCGTGGCTTACTTTATTTGGGGTTCACTTTTCCTTATGTGTCCCTATATGTGGCTGTCTATTTTGGTTTAGGTCTCAAGTGTATTTTTGACCTTTTTTCTGTATCTACCTCAATGGGTGACTCTATTTTGTTTAGAAGGATTTATAGGGGTTATTTGGTATTTATCTTTGGTAAGTTGACCTTGGTGGATCTGATAGAGTTAGATATGGTGGATTTTGATGTTATCTTAGGGATGGATTGGCTCCATTCATTATATGCCTCTCTAGATTTTCAGACCTACAAGGTCTTTTTTAAGTTTCCTAATGACCCTGTTATAGAATAGGAAAGAGTTCCCTAGTTACTAAGGGAGGGTTCATAACATATCTTAGATCCCAAAAATTAATTTCCAAGGGTTTTATTTATTATTTGGTCCGAGTTAAAGATTCTAACTCAGAGGGTCCTCTGTTACAATCCATTCTCGTGGTTAGTAAATTTCTTGAGGTTTTCCTTGATAACCTTTTGAGTGACCCTCCTGATAGGGAAATTTATTTTAGGATTGATCTTGTTCTAGATACCCGTCCTAGTTCTATCCCTTCTTATAGAATGGCTCTGATTGAATAGAAAGAACTTAAGGAGTGGTTAAAAGATTTTCTTAATAAAAGTTTTGTCTACCCTAGCATTTCTATGTGAGGTGCTCCTGTGTTGTTTGTGCCTAAGAAGGATGGTTCCCTTTGGTTGGGTATAGACTATCAGTAGTTAGATACGAAATTTAAGGTTACCTCTCTATTGGATGGGCTAGTATATTTTGTGGGGTACTTAGTGGTGTATGATTGTTACTAGACACCAAGTTTGAATTTTAGATGTTGATTAGGGTAAAAAGAATGTTAGTTTCAAGGTAACGATGTAATAATTATAGAAGTAAATAGGATGTGTAGAAGAAGTTAGGTTGATAACTTAGGAAATATTAGAGTAAGTAATTGTAATATATATCACAGATCTAGTGTTGAAGCAATGAATTGGGGCTAAGTGGCTAGGTAGGTGATAGTATTAAGTTTATCAGATTCTGTCAAGCCCTAGTTAGCATCTTCTTAGATAAGATTTAAAGTATGCTAGTGTCAGGTGTACGTACTTTATGTTATTAAATGTCTTAGTGTGGATTTGCATATTCATGAGCGATTCATAGAGTGATAGCCATAGGGGCTTGCGGAGGTTATATTAGTATCTCTGGAGGGTAATGTCTTCTTATTATAGTTATCGGGGGAATAGTGAACTAAGGCTGATCTTAATTTTTCCTCGTGATGGTGTGTCCAAGGAAGAGTCATGGATAGTCTACTCTTATACTAGTCAATTCTTATCATCTCAGTTAAAGAGTACATTCTAGCAATGTCGTACGTATTCTATATAGTGCCTATGCATAAAGTTTGAGTTCTCTAAGCCGCCAACGCCCATGCTCCAACCCAGAAAATTAAGAGCTATAATGATTCTTGAAATCCAAGTTTCCAAGTATTCGAGCTCTATGTTATGTCTCTCATGATCCACGGAATCATGACTCACTTTAGTCTTGGTTCTAAGTAATTATACGTTTTAATTACTACCGATACATTTTATGTCATGACCCATCCCAAAGCGATGCTATATGCAAACTCATGACCATTCTCAGTTCTTAAAATGAGAGAAAATAGTTCAAGTGGTAGTCTCTGTCTTATTTCTTAGGTATATAAAAAACTCATCTTTCTGTTGTGTGTCCCTAAGGTATAAACTTGTGTTTCTTTCTATGCCCAATCCAAAAAACTCAAACTATGTTAGTCTTTTACTGAAATGATCCTCTACTTATGATCGAGGTAGTTTCTACAAAGCATGTCATGCCTAATGTATCATTTCTCATTTCACGAACCTTTCTTTGAGTAGTACGATTGATAGGAGTCGTAATTGAGAAGTAACCCTCCTGACCTCGATGCTTGTGATTTAGTTTCGTATTAACCCTCTTATGAGTGGTATGGTAGTGGCTATAAGAGTGTAGTAATTATACAAATAAGGGAGTGGGTGACCTCTGATGTGAAAATTTAGGAAGTAACTATTCGGGATAGGGCCATAAGTTAAGATGGAAGAGAAAGGTGAACTTTTGTTATGTAAAGTAGTTAATAAAGGAAGATATGGTGGAATCTTGGTGATAGTTATTAAGTTGGATAGTATGGTTGATGGATATCCAAATTGTGGTGTTATTTGGTTAGCACTCATTTATCAAAGCCCCAAGGTTGTTTGATTATAGTGATGAAATGGAATAGTGTTATTAAAGAGGTGTGAGGTATAAGGTCCTATAGTTTATGCTAGCACCATTAACTCCAAGTTAGGCCTTTTCATTGCAGAATTATACAGCTATACTCAGATCCTCGTAGTTAGC
Source organism: Capsicum annuum (assembly GCF_002878395.1). NCBI lineage: Eukaryota > Viridiplantae > Streptophyta > Magnoliopsida > Solanales > Solanaceae > Capsicum > Capsicum annuum. The sequence continues at coordinate 75,122,482 of NC_061116.1, forward strand.
TGGTTCCATGGGGAAGGGGGATTAGTAAATAACAATGGCAAGTTGATTATGTTCAAAGCTAAAATCATAGTGGGGAAGTGTGATTATGTGCGAGAGTTGTTAGATGTGTAAATTGCGGTGAAGGAAGCTACTTGGGAAATGGGATAGGGTTGAGGTCCCAAAATCCATTCTTGTTTTCCTATTTTTAATAATCGTGCTTGAGGTATGTGTTCTCTTAACATCTTTGTTTATTGACTTTGTTAAAGAAAATTGTGATTTTCTTGATATCTTTATTTTCTATCTTTGTTAAAGGTAAGTGTAGGTGTATTTTTATGATAAATCATGCTTATGGATGCCTTGATTCATCATTCGAGGATGAACAATCCTAGGGGGTAGAGGGAGAATAAAACACCCTATATTTTGGCCTTTAAAAATTTCATGACCCTTAAGCTTACTACCCAACCGACGACTCTCCTAATGCATTGAAGGGTTTTTATACGGGTCATAGGACCCCTATCGTAGGGTAACCAAGGAGACCTGACTTCGATACTGCCTTAGTTAAGACTACAGGGTTATGAGTCATAAGGCATTGTTATAAGTCTTTACATATAATCATAGGATGACCAGTTCGATTTCCTAGAGTTATGGTCTCGAGTACAGTTCGACTATACAAGCAGTAAAGACTCTTAACGGGTTGTGGGGTAAAATATTAAAGAAACCAGTGTATGACCAAATTGGTTCTGTGTTGACTATGACTAGGACCCAATGAGTCGTAGGGTCACTTGACCAGTCGTATGGTGGACTCATAGATTTAATAGATTAGGAGTCTTGGGACACTATCTTGACTACGAGTCAGGGGCATTACTCTTTTCCAGCTGTTACGAGTCGTAGGGTGACTAGTAATGACTGGACAGTATCTTGGTAAGTTCCCTCCTTCCCCACTTAGACCCCATATCCATAATACTCTAAGTAGGGTGGGTGGGTTATTTTCCATGCTTTGGCATATCAAACACTCTCTTTACTCTTTTAAATTCCCTATTGAAGAAACCACTAAGGTTTTAAGGGAGATGGTCATCTAGGGTTCTAAGGGTTGGTTCTTCCTCAATTTCTTGGTGATTAAGGCATGTACCTCCATCCTTACACTTGAATTTTCTTAATGGGATGAAATTGGTTTATTATTCATATGTTTTTGATGTTGGGTTTTGAATTACGGCTTAAGGGTTTTGGATGTAAATTGTTTTAATGTTTTAACCATATTTTTTATGGATTTATTATGATTGAATTGGTGATTTTTAATTGCTTTAGGGTGCATGGGAGTGGTGGATACAATAGGGGTACAAGGATTCCCTAAATTTGTAAACCATGGCAATAGGGTTACAAAGGAATCCCGAAATAATTGGTTTTGGTATGGAAATTTATGATAACCTCAACCATTTTGCGTAATTGATTTTGGAATGTGAATTATTATTTGGTTTGGCCTATTTTGTTTAAAACCAATGCATTGCATAAATGTCTAAATGATTAAGGATGTCGTTGATAACCTTGTGGTGTATAAGGGTATCCCCCAAGTAAATGATTTATGAAAACCTTATGGGGCACATGGGAATCCCCCAAGTGATTTTAATGATTAATTTTGTGGGGTACAAGGGAATCCCTAAAGTATTGGCTTAATGATATTTCTTGCAAGCTATAGTCAATATGACGATACCACTTAATAATTCCATAATAATTTACTCCTTCAATAATGAATGAGTGGAGTGTTAAATGTTTTAATTGGTCTTAAGTGGGTTGTGTTAGCTAGCCGTGAAGGTGTGAGTTTCAAAGGACTGATACTGAAAGCTCATGTTTGTCGACATGATAGTTGGTCTTGATGACAGGGTCCTTCTGGGGTACAAGGGAATCCCCCAAATAGATAAATTCTTATTTCATGATTGGCGAAGTGTACAAGGGAATCCGCAGTCTTCCATGATATCTCAAGTGCGTGCGACTAACACGTAATAGGGTTTGACAGGGGGTTACAAATAGACACATATAGCCTGTGGGTAGTTTATGACGGTCAAGCAAAGGTTTTAAAGATCATGCAAAGCCATGTTCCCCATATCGGCATGTTATATATATGATTATGTGTGTCTATATATTGTGTGCATTGGATTTAAACTGTGATCATGGCATTATTTTTTTCCCTTATCCCTGAGTTACATGCTAGCGCTCAACATGCTAACTATCTCTGAACGTTGTATCCCCATACAATGAAAGACACAGAGACACAACTAGTTTTCTAGTGTAGTGGTTAGGTGACTTCTAGATCAATCAAGAGTTGACTTGAAGTGGTGAGCTTCCATACTCCGGAAGACCCTCATTTCATTATTTGGTTCCCTTATGTCATATACTTTTGTTTGGCCTTGTTTTGGCTATCGTCAGGGGCAATATCCAGACTTAGGTAATATTCGTTTTTGTCATAGAGGCGTTGTGGATTACTGTGGACTTAGGTATTGGTTAATGACTTATCTTAGAGTCTTTTAAGCTTTTATATCCCATCTTATTATATGTTTGGAATTCTTCCGCTGCTAGGTGTGTTGGGTTTTATTGGATTAGTCAAAAAGGGTGGTCTCCGATCTACGATGGACTTGAGATACACATCACGACCAGGCCTCGGTTTGGATCATGAAACTAATACTGAGCTAAATCTATAGAAACACATGCAAAAGTCCCATCAACATCAATCGATAACCTCATATCATCCTTCTGGAACAAAAGAGAGTCAAAGAATGTACTAGAGGTTCATACATCTACGGACATACAATAAGGGGTCATGAATATAATTCCTAAGAAGGACTTGTAGCCACTCGAAGATAGGTTACAAATGTCTCTATTTCGATTTGCAGGACCTTACTAGACACTAAGATCTTTTACCAACACACCGATAAACCTGTATCTAATACCAGTTTATCACTATCCAATTTCTCAGGTCATGATGACATCTATTTTAACCCACTAGTAGGTAAACCAATCCATAGTCTGAAAAAACTAGAAACAAACTATCAAAACAAATAAAAGGATATAGCGTAATAAGTATGATAACAAGACCAATATACATATAAAAAAACCCCAAAACTTGGTTAATTTAGAACAAGATATTCTAATACAATAGGAGTATAAAGTGAAATGCAGAATAAGTTTAAGTACAAGCCGTCTCTAAGTACAACATAGAGAATATTCTAATCCATAAATGGGAGAGTAGTAATATTCAAAACGCTAGGATCTCACCCAAAATTTTTTATCCATAGCTGCTCCGCATGATGTACACAACAACAGCGGGAACTCGTACTATGATCTACAGGCTGTAAAAGTGTAGTATGAGTACCAAACGGGTGGTATTAACTAGGCATCGGTTTATTGGGCTCCAAGTATAATGCAACTATAAATAACATGTAAAGTAGGAATATAAATTATGGGTCGCTATCCAAGAAACTAAACATAAATAAGCTAGTGGGTAAATGAGGATAAACTATCCTATTATCATAGTAATTAGGATTTGAAGTACCACACTGTATAGCACTAGACAATATCCATAAGAGAAGTGAAGAAAAGTTATATAATATTATACAAGGAAAAAAATACATATACGACTCTAATAAACAAGGAAGAGAAGGATATACAATAATACTATATATATGCATGTACATATATAGGGGCTAACTCAACAAAATACGCTAAGAAACTAACCTAACATCTCAAGGTATTGTAACCAAATAGGAAAGATAGTACTATCATAATCAAGGTCCCAATTAAAAATGTCTAGAAATGAGATAACTATTAATAACGTAATTTACCATAAAAAGGGAAGGGATCAGAATCATATCTGTAACCTCAGTACTAGTCCATAATCAGCCTACCACAAACCAACTAAAATAACAAAGATGAAGTAACTTACTAGTTTAGACAAATAGTACCTAATTGGGACCCCATAAGCCCCGAAGATTTAATAAATACATAAAAATTATAACTTATACCTATAAAACCCTACATAAGGCCAATATATATATATATAAGCACCAAATAATACACTGGTGATAGAGAGTGCATATGAATGAATGAATGTAAAGAAATCCATAGTGCTATAACATATCCACAGGAGTATACGTATCAAGTGTATACACCTCAAGATCAATACCTCACAAAGTCAGGACCTATGGAGACCTCTATTCTTCGGCATGATGGCTGACGGGTTAAGGCACCCCTAGGGGATTTGAGAATATCCATGTGCACTACTGGTCCTAATCCAAGATTTTGAATAATCATCATTGTTAATCTACTCCATTCAGTACCAGAGAGATATACATATAATAAACATGCTAACTTAAAATGTGGATAAATGAGTTTAAGTCTTTATATCCATTACCAGAAATCAACTCGAGAACCAAATCAGCATAAAATATATAAAAAAGGTCAGAATCTCTCTCGACTGAAGTAAATAGTAGTGGTAAAAGAATGGATAAATGATGGACCAGATCAATCTCAATCTAATTTTAAAAATATTATATTTGGTTTCAAAAGCTCATAAATCAGTTAAATAGGGTAGTATGGTTCTTGTTATAAAAGAATCCACTTAAAAAGTAAAATGTAGGAATAAATCCCTCTTTTACAAAACAACAGTGAAATCATGATTTTGGGTGAAATTATACCTCTAAATGAGCACGTTCATGTCATCAGCAGTATCCAAACAATACAACAATAAACGCCTAAGCGTCTGTACTTGAATCATAAAGCGTCTGTACTTGAATCATACTCACTTAGAGCCTAACTGGTATTGTAAACAAAACCTCAAGCCTAATAGTATATAACTAATATATATTAATTCTATGATCCGAGAAACTATGATCCAAGTCATTAAGTCAAATAGTAAACCTTATACTAAAGGATACTTAGCATCAACTATGGTCAACATGCATATATTCTAGGGTGATAGGTTACTATGGCCATAAGTAGTATTTGTTAAGGGCTAATTTACCCTTCTATCCTCAAACTCTAAATTAGGACAAGTTATGATATTCTAGTCATAAATATGTCCTATCATACCCACCTAGCATGGAATCTATAATACACACTATCTCATGAAAAAAAGTAGACCGAAGTTTGCCTCAATGCCGAACTACAATCGTTAAATCATCCGCAAATCGCTCGTCTTTGCTTTATGATCTCAAAATGCCGCCACATTATCAAAATAATATCTACATGTCAATAAAAGTAAAAAAAGATCCATATTTTTATAAAAAAGGTCAGGTTGAAATTGGGTCAAGAATGGGCCAGCGGGACCCACAAACAGAATCCAAAATTAAATCTATTGCGAGGTTCCTCGAAGGACAAGGAATATGTGCTCAAAGGTGAGCACAAATATGATAAAAATTGGGGCCCAAATCAACCCCTAAAGTCTATGAATTTAAAGACCTAATTTCGAAGAATTTATAATAAAGTTGGGGGAGGGGGAATTTAATCGGAAAATACTGAGAAATGACAAAAGAGTGTTGGGCTAACTTACCTTAGCTTTAGTAGATGATTTCCCCGACTTCCTACACTCTAATCTCTAAAAAATAGTAGAGAAAGGTTTAGAAAATTAGGGGAAAATTGGGTGAAAAGGGGAGATAACACCCCAAATGCTAGTAAAATGGTCAAACAATCGCTTAAGTGATCACTTCTTAAGCATTCTATCCCAAAAAAACCAGCCTTTGCTTAAGCGACCGAGTGTCACTTAAGCCACTTTCGCTTAAAGAAATGAGTCCATTGCTTAAGAGAGTCGGTGTAGTCCAAGGGTGATAGCTAAAGCAATCGCCTAGCTGCTTAATCGATCACCGCTTAAGTGACCAAAGATCCACTTAAGTGGTTGCACCAGCTGAGCCATGCACTAGATTTTGTTAAGTGTAAATGAACATTGATCGGGTGCTCATGATTTGTTCAAAACCCCTTGCGCGCAAAGGAACTATGCTACTATACCAAATTCAATATTTTGGACTATGTAGAACCATCAAAATTTTCATCCGAGATTGTTTCGGCTAATGTATGGCCCACACATATAGTTCTATTTTTTATAAAATTCACCCAATCGCCCAAAATGAGTCCGAAAGCCTTGGGACCTAAACAAAGGGTCCCTCTAGCTCACAATTATTGTCTTAGAGCAAATGGATCTATCAAAATTCGATAAGATGTTGTCACTAAGATTTATGGTTTGATACCAATTTCTTAAAAACGATGGCTCCAAAATAGAAAAATGATCCTGAAACTCAAATAAATTATCTGATAACTGAACTGACAGTTCAGGTAAGTTATAAATGGCTTGTAACCGCTGTGGGAAGGCTCCAAATGCCAAAAATGTGCAATGATCAAGGAAAAAAACTTAGAGGGTCATAACATTATTATTATAGACAAGGTGAGTATTGACTCATAAAAAGTGTTTGTGCTCATCACACTTGGATCCATGGTTGAATAAGTCTTTCTATTAGTCTGATGAGTCTGATGTATCTTTCTTGACCTTAGACTGTGTGAAATATTCATATCCTGCCAATGATTACTTAAAAGTTATTTTCTTTTAGTCTTTGTAAAGAGAGCAAGTGTGATTACCAACACAAATCAACCTCTTTCTAAAAGGGAAGTAAAATACTTAAAAGGTAAAAATATTAGTCCATGAATCATAATAATTTATCAAAATAATATATGAAACAAATGGAATATATTTGGTTTGAAACTGGTTAGTCTAGAATTTGAAGAATAGGACAGTTTGGAAAAGTGGCGACATGAGCAGAATTTTGACATGTTATGGACTTTGGCTTCGAACTAAGTGATTTGAAGAAATTGGTTTCTTGCAAATAAAATTCTTAAAAAGGATTATTTGAACATAACAGAGTCTTACCATTAATAGAAAGAGTATTTGGCTAACTCTAGCTATAATTAAATGCGAGAAAAAGTGATTTATAGGAGCAATGTGGTAAGTGTGAATTGTACAATGACCTAATAGACTTTTTTTAATAAAACTTAGGTGAATTGGAAGGGATTTTATTGGTGTTCTATGGGTATTCTAGGAGGATTCAAATTTTGAGTCTTATATGCCTAATAACGCTCTAAGACTTTGAAATAAAATAATGTGCTATTCTAGTTTAAAGCCAAACGTATGTAATTTAAACACACAAATAAAGTAAATACAGAAAGCAAAATAATGTAACACTTTAGCACATAAATAATTTTTAATGTGTCCTAGCATACATGTGACCTTTTAAGCAAAAGGTAAGCCTAATGTTTGAAGGATATGCATGCTATTTGTAAGACATTTTATTTCCCTAAAAAATATACTATACAAATTTTATGGATAAATCAAATAGGGATACAAAACGAGGGAAAGGGGAAATAAATGATATCAGTCTCACACAGGTGAGCAAACTGAAACTAAACCTTCTTGGGGGTCCTTTGATCCTTTCTTGAAATTTCCGAATATCTTTGGATAAAATCCTTCTCGGGATTACAATAAAAGAAACTATATAAACAAAATCCTCAACCCCAAAGGATATATCCTTAAATTTAAAAACGTAAGGGCTGATCGTCTATTATTTACTAAGGCCAATAGACATAGAGAGGTTTCTAATGGGCCCAATACCCCCTCAAGTATTTGTCTAATTTTGAAAATTCTTTGATTTACTTGAGAAAATCTTGAAATTATTTTATAGAAATTTTGAATTTATTTGAAAATCTTATTCTAAATAAATAGAATTTATTTGATACTTATATATTTAGTTCATTCAAAAAAACCAACTAAACTAAACATCAAAGTTTCAAAATAATTTTAATTTCAATAATTTAATTTGATTTAAGCCTTTGAATTTAAGGGTTAACTCAAATTCTTAAATATGGATATCAAACTAAGTAATAACTATGAAAGAATATGAATAATTATCAAGTTAGTCTTAAATCTTGAGCTTTCCTAAAAGAGTTATTTGATTATTATCTGGACAAATAAGGTCCTTAAAATAATTTAAACAAATGAACTAAGGATTCATCTAAGTTAAGAAAAAGAATTGGAGCCAATTACAAATAAATCATCAAATATGAATTACAAAGAAATAGAATAAAGAAAAGAGTTGAGATTTGGACCCTTTTTGGCCCACCTTAAAGTTGTCCAGATTTTGGACCTTATTTCATTGGTGGCAGACTCAATTTGAAACCATGTATAGCTGCTTGTATATCGTCTATATACCTGCTCCTTTTCTGCCTTTGTTTCTGTATATCACTTGTATACTTCACGTATACCTGTCACATTTGGACTTGACTTTGAGGCTTGGACTCAAAATTACATGGGTCTTCTTGGCCCAATAGAATGCAACGCATTGGAGTCCAGTAGACTTGACATAAGGGGTTCCATGCATCAAAATATAGGAGCGATAAGGAATTAGTACTATAATTAACACAATATTATGTTTAAGAGATGACCCAAGTGTACAGAGATAAAAACTTTTAAACAAGGAACATTGTTTTGGCAAAACCGCATGACCATGTGGCCAATTAACACACAATATTATGTTTAAACTTGAGAAAAAAGTCATTTCATCAAATAAAACACTTGAATACATCACCATGTGTAAAGTAAACGTATCTGAATATCCACCTTTTTTAAAATTTAGTTCCAAATGATAGATTAAAACTCACTATGTCCAATAAAAGGTGAATAAGTAACAATTCCCATTAGAATGTCAAAACACATGTAGTTTGAGCTATTTCAACAAAGAGAGATCAATGGAGAGAGAGCATTAGATTTTATGGGAAAATACTAATATTTTTAACTGGAAGCAAGCTATGTGAAGGGGAGTACTTCATGTAAATGTTAAAGGTTCAAAGATATCAATTCCTCGAACTCGGAGCAAACATCATACCAGCTAACTGATCAACAAAACAACATATTTTTTAAGATTACTGTTTAAAAATCCATTCTTAAACCAAACCAAAAAAGAAAATAAAGAAGGATTTCACACCGACTAGAATAGAAAATAAAAGAGCTGAGTAAAATCGAGTTACACTAATTCATACCAAATTAAAAATGGAATAGGGATGAAAAATACATAAAGGAAACACATGAAAGGAACTACATCAGGTAATCCTTTTTTTCATTAAAGTAGACAACATGCATTCAGATAATAGAGTTTTTATACTAAATCAAGTTTTTACAAATGATTCAACATGGTGAGCCTAATGCCAAACGTTACAAAAAAGACATACTCATAACAAGGAGGCTATTACATGATCTCTAATAAGGTTACTAATTTTAAGACAAGGTTTAGCCATTAAGGGGACATAGGTTAGTGCAAACATGCTAACAAGTAGTTCACAAACGTTTGGTATCAAATTTCCTTTTTGATTTAAATTCGAATATAATGCCTGGAGAACTTTTAGAATTGACCTATATATAAAATTACACATAATTATTGAATTTCAAACTCCCAAATCAATCTACTGAAATAAAATGGATGAAAAATAAAACAAGAAAGTAGGAAATGCGTTTTTATGGAAAGCGAACGAGGACGAGGATGATATTACTATTTTCTTTGACTCAAGATCAACAAGGAAAACTAAAAGCTGAGCCAAAATTCTCACAAATCTAAAGTTAAAGACTGAATACAAAAATCCTACCGGAGTAAAGAGAATTCTAGCTCTTTTAATGTTGAAAAAGCATTCATGTAAAGTGAAAGGGAGAGGTTTATATAGAACCCCAGAATCCCAAATTTTTGAAGAATTGGAAATATGAGATAAATTTCTTAAAGGGTATTTTGAGAATTAGCATTAAATGAAATTGGGAGGAAATAAAAAATTCTTCAATGAACCAATAAAATTCGTCCCACTATGTACTACCTCAATTCGAATTTTTTGAATTGAGGCATATTTTTTGGGAAAATTTCCATTGTGTGTTCCATCTGGGCACTTCTTGGTTCTTTTAAAACTTAGACAACACACAAAACCGTACAATCGTGAGAATACTAAGGAAAAATGATGGAATTTAGCATCGTTTTGGTAGCTGTTATTGATGTAATCATTTTTTTTGACGAAGTTCGAGTTTATAGGTTCTTTTGGTTGTTGTCATTTGTATAGCTATTTTTTGTTGGAATATTTGAGACTAGTGGAAGTTAGGGGTGAGGTATTGGGCTGGACAGGTGCGTTTGGGCTTTGGAAAGAACGAAGAGGGTTTTAAATAGGTTAAGAAATAGGGTTTAGAAGTCAGATAAATCTGTACGAAGTAGCTATTAAAACACAATCAAATTTTATAGGATTAAGCCAAATTTGTTAAATATACACCTAAATCGAAAGCCATTGGGTCAATTGCATTGCAATTGTACCCATATGTAATTGTACCCAATTGACTTCAATTAAGGCCTACTATTAATGAATTGACTAAATTGAGTCAAAATTAAGACAAATTATTGTTTAATTTAATCCTGAGCTTCATGATTTAATGAGATAAAATAAATATCATCACAAATAATTTATGTTCAAGAAAAAATATATTTAGACCAAGATTGTTCTATCTGAATAATTTTTCAAGATGAGTTTTGACTTGGAGCCATTTTTTGACAAATATATTTATTTAAACAACAAAACTATACAGTCTTGTACATCTAAATATAAGAACATATAATCACTACTCAAAAATGACACAATTAACCCAAAAAATTATTTTAGAAAATTCTTTATTTAAGTAAAACAAATATTTTGACTTCATTTAAAATCAAAGAAACTCAAGGATTAAATTAAATAGTTGAGGCGAAAAAATTAGGTGCCAACACTAGAAACATATGAAAGTAGTAAAATTACCTACACATGCTAGTTCTTCTAGACAGCACACCCGAGGGAAAAAAAACACAATAATAAGAACTCTCAGGTGGTGATAGACTTACAGGTACCCCACCCTCATAAAAAAAAATATACAATGTGCTAAATGCATAAATACAAAAACTAATAGTTAAGAGGAAGGGATACTTGTGAAGCCCTTAGAACTCGGGGTTTGACACAATTTGGAGATTGTTGGGGCCTTAGTATTCAGAACGGTGATGCCGGAGTTGATTGTCGTCCTTAAAGCATCCACAATAATCTCAGTCTCTAAAGTAAGAGTTGGAAAAACTTTTTAATAGACTCAACTGCACATGCCAAACTAGACAAAGCCCTAATTTTGTGGGCTTTTCTGTGTTCTTGTCTTAAAGCCTTATCATTTTAGAGGCTTTTGTGGCCTTCCTCAAATCTTCTTCTTTAGTCCTCTTGTGGTTTTTTTTTCTATGATATATTTTTTCTTCCCCACCTTTTTCCATGGTAGAATTACCTTATAGTGCAGCAATGTAAGGTTAAGCCTTTTCAATTCAGTGAAAAATATAGTTAAATCTGAAACTCTTATTTCTTTCAACCTATTGATCATTCATTCCTCTATATCATCTATGTGTGTTTAGTTTTTGTGTAATCATATAATCCATGAATATCTTGAATTTTTTAGCCCATTCTTGCAACTACTTTTTAAATTTCTTTTTCTTCTTGATGACTTTCATGAAATATTTTAGGTTTAACCTATACTCTGAATATTCAGGTGGCATAGAGGTTGTATCAGCAATATTAATAGTTGGGGCAGCAACAACAGTTTTGAATGTAACCGATACACCCTATGTATCAACAACAACAGTAGCCAGGGGCATATCAGAAGGAGTGGCAGAGACTTCTGGAGTTGTTTGAGTTTGAGATCCAGAAGATGAAGGTTTGTGCACTCTCAACTCAAACTTTGAATCATCTTTAGTTTTGCCACTATCCTACTTCTCTAAAGCCACCAAGTCTGTTATGACCTAAAAACCAAGGGTCATGATGGCATTTATTGCATCAAGCCTTGACAAGTATGTCTATCACCCAAATTGATATAAAAAAGAATAATCAATACTAAAAATCCCAAGCAAGGATTCTAGGGCAAATCTGAACCATATAATATGATATTAGCCGAAATACAATCAAGATACCGAACCAAATCACAAAATCTGGTATCATAGTGTAAGAACCACTAATACAACTCGAAGTTAGAATATAAATAAGATATCTAAAAGGAAACAAAATCTGTTAATGAATATAATAAGATATACTCTAGATAAGAGAAAGTAGTACCCAATTCAGATGCAGAGATCAACCGCTACCTCAAATAGACTCCTAATTCTACCTAACTCAACTATTCACAAGGCACACTCATACCTATATCTATACCAAAAAGGTGTAGTAGGGATGAGTACGGTCCACTTGTACTTAGTAAGTATCATAGAACAACTGATTAAAGCATAAAATAAAGCATATAAACATAAACTATGAGCGCATCACCTGTATCCACTAGCAGTTCTACTATATACACATATAAAAAATACAGGTCGGGGAAAGAAGAACAAATGGCTAGATATCAAGTCAAGAATAGAAATACAATCCAGAATAAGGACAATATATGGAATGCAATAATGATGTTTATGATGATGATGATGATGTGATGCACGATTTGTCACACAACCTCCATATGCACCTATGAGATGTACTCCCGAGGTAAGATATATGAGGGGTTCATCAACCTATATACAACTAATAGCCATAACTTCTCTCTAACACATACATCGGTACAGGATTTTTAAAAATATATTTTCTGTTAGAAAAAGCCTGTATATCCAGTATTTTCACGATGGAACCAATGTTTCATGAATGAATATAATATGAGGATGTAATACTCACAACTAAACAAAATGAGAATATCCAATATCCAACCAATATACTAACCGTGTAGGCCAAAAATTCTCTCAAATCAACCAACCATCCATGATCCAATATAATCCATAAACCATCAAGTGAAACATGCAGGAAAAATGTCATTAATACTATATAATCGCAAAAATATAGGCTCTTCCCACAAAAAGAGTGTAATCAAGCATACATATATCCATACCATCCCAACAACATTATATAAGACCCTACATGGTCACACATAGCGAATAATATCTCAAAGCCACAAAATATTATCTACATAGGCCCCCACAGGGGCACATAAGTAACCTAAACCAATTTTTCATGATACAACGCCATACCCATAGCATGATTTTATATTATTATTAACTACCTAACCAAGTCTGAAGAAAGTTAAGTAATTACCTACCTCAAGTATTAAAATTAGAGCAATTAAGCCTTTATCACCGAGCTTTCACCTTATGCACAAACCTAAAATTAGCTTAAACACACAAATATATAATCTACATGTCAAAAAAAGCCAAAGATACCCATATTTTCCACATCTGAATCGAGGTTAAAATGGACCCCTGAAATGGGGTTTTAAAATAGAAGGGTCTTTATTTAGGTGGATAAACCATTGGTTTTTTTCATATATCCAATGTTTTGAGCCATTTGAATCTATAGGTTGTTTTGGTGGTGGCAATATGGTTGTGTAAAGTAGAGAAATAAGAATTCAAATGGAGGAAGAATTCAAGTTCAGGCAGTGGGATGAATTGTTACCCGATGCGCTTGGGCTAATATTTAGAAACCTTTCACTTCAAGAGGTGTTAATTGTAGTTCCAAGGGTTTGCAAGTCATGGGAAAAAGAAGTAAAGGGGCCTTATTGTTGGCAAGAGATTGACATTGAGGAATGGAGCAAAAATCGCTACCCTGAAAACCTTGATCGGATGCTTTGCTTGCTTATTCCAAGAAGCTGCGATTTCTTCTGCAAACTCTGTGTCTCTGGTCTCTCGGACAAATTGAGCTTTGAATTCATTGCGAACAATGCCAAATCTTTGTAGACATTGCGGTTGCCACAGTGTGAATGAAGCAATTCTGTAGTGGAACAGGTTGCAGGAACATTTTCTAACATTACATTTTTGGATATAAGCTACTGCATAAAAATAGGGGCGAGAGCCCTGGAAGCCATAGGAAAGCACTGTAAATGCCTGACTGGTTTGCGTCGAACAATGCATCCAATCGAGTTTATTGACAAGATCTCATAAGATGATGAAGCTCTTGCAATAGCTACGACAATGCCTAAGCTCAAACAACGGGAAATTGCTTACATGCTGGTTGATACATTGAGTGTATCGGAGGTTCTTCAAAACTGCAAGCATCTCGAGCTGTTGGACATAAGGGGTTGTTGGAATGTTAATCTTGATGAGAAATTTGTCAAGAAATTCCACAAGATAAAGGTTGTTGGACCCTTGTCGTGGATTCCTATGATAAGAATGGCTGGGATAATTGCTCGAACTATTCAGGTTCTTCTGGCTATATACCGTGGGACTTCGTGGCAGGCAACATTGACGATGACTTTGATGATGATGAGATATCCGATGGGTATTGGGAAGATGAGGAAAGTTTAGAGGATGTGGAAATATGGTTTTACGATGACTTAAATGCTGTGGATGCTGGATACAATTGGCCCCAATCTCCTTGAGGTTTGATGAACAAAGTTCTGCTGATT